>NC_092743.1:144728992-145028992 GCF_047496795.1 Chiloscyllium punctatum | reverse complement strand
CTGAGAAATTGCATTCATGAGGTCTGAGAAACTACGCTCAGCCGGTGTGAGAAATTACGCACACACGATCAGACAAACTACATTCAGGCAGTCTGAGAAGCTACACTCAGACAGTCTGAGAAACTACACTCAGACAGTCTGAGAAACTACATTCAGGCGGTCTGAGAAGCTACACTCAGACAGTCTGAGAAACTACACTCAGACAGTCTGAGAAACTACATTCAGGCGGTCTGAGAAACCACATTCAGGCAGTCTGAGAAACTACATTCAGGCGGTCTGAGAAACTACATTCAGGTGGTCTGAGAAACTACATTCAGGCAGTCTGAGAAATAACATTCAGGTGGTCTGAGAAACTACATTCAGACAGTCTGAGAAACTATATTCAGGCAGTCTGAGAAATAACATTCAGGCTGTCTGAGAAACTACATTCAGACAGTCTGAGAAACGACACTCAGGCGGTCTGAGAAACTAGTTCAGACAGTCTGAGAAACTAATTTCCGGCAGTCTGAGAAACTATGCTCAGGCGGTCTGAGAAACTACATTCAGGCAGTCTGAGAAATAGGATCAGACGGTCTGAGAAACTACATTCAGGCTGGCTGAGAAACTACAATCCAGTGTCTGGAAATCTACATTCAGGCGGTCTGAGAAAACACATTCAGGCGGTCTGAGAAACTACATGCAGGCAGTCTGAGAAACTACATTCTGTTATTTTGAGAAACTACAGTGAGGCGGTCAGAGAAACTACATTCAGGCAGTCTGAGAAACTACAGTCAGGCAGTCTGAGAAACTCCATTCAGGCAGTCTGAGAAATTACATTCAGGCAGTCTGAGAAACTACATTCAGTCGGTCTGAGAAACTACGTTCAGGCGGTCTGAGAAACTGCGTTCAGGCAGTCTGAGAAACTGCGTTCAGGTGTTCTGAGAAACTGCATTCAGGTGTTCTGAGAAACTACGCTCAGGCGGACTGAGAAACTACATTCAGGCCGTCTGAGAAACAACTCAAGCAGTGTGAGAAACTACACTCAGTCAGTCTGAGAAATGACACTCAGACAGTCTGAGAAACTACATTCAGGCAGTCTGAGAAATTAAACTCCGGCATTCTGAGAAACTACGCTGAGGCAGTCTGAGAAAGTGCATTCAGGCATTTTCAGAAAGTACATTCCGGCAGTCTGAGAAACAACATTCAGGCAGTCTGAGAAACTACATGCATACTGTCTGAGAAACCACATTCAAGGGGTCTGAGAAACTACGCTCAGGCGGTCTGAGAAACTACGCTCAGGCGGTCTGAGAAACTACATTCAGACAGTTTGAGAATCTACGTTCAGGCGGTCTGAAAAACTATGTTCATGCTGTCTGTGAATTTCATTTAGCGGATCTGGGAAACTACATTCAGGCAGTCTGAGAAGCTACGATCAGGCGGTCTGAGAAACTGCGTTCAGGTGTTCTGAGAAACTGCATTCAGGTGTTCTGAGAAACTACGCTCAGGCGGACTGAGAAACTACATTCAGGCCGTCTGAGAAACAACTCAAGCAGTGTGAGAAACTACACTCAGTCAGTCTGAGAAACGATATTCAGACAGTCTGAGAAACTACATTCAGGCAGTCTGAGAAACTAAACTCCGGCGTTCTGAGAAACTACGCTGAGGCAGTCTGAGAAAGTGCATTCAGGCATTTTCAGAAAGTACATTCCGGCAGTCTGAGAAACAACATTCAGGCAGTCTGAGAAACAACATTCAGGCAGTCTGAGAAACTACATTCAGGCAGTCTGAGAAACTACATTCAGTCGGTCTGAGAAACTACATTCAGGCAGTCTAAGAAACTACGCGCATACTGTCTGAGAAACCACAGTCAAGGGGTCTGAGAAACTATGCTGAGGCGGTCGGAGAAACTACATTCAGACGGTCTGAGAAACGAATCTCAGGCAGTCTGAGAAACTACATTCAGGCGGTCTGAGAAACTACATTAAGGCCGGCTGAGAAACTACATTCCGGGTCTGGAAATCTACATTCTGGCGATCTGAGAAACTACATTCAGACGGTCTGAGAAACTACGCTCAGACCGACTGAGAAACTACATTCAGGACGCCTGAGAAACAACTCTGACAGTTTGAGAAACTGCACTCAGATGGTCTGAGAAAGTACATTCAGGCAGTCTGAGAAACTACGCTCAGGCGGTATGAGAAACTACATTCAGGCAGTCTGAGAAACGACGTTCATGTGATCTGAGAAACTACATTCAGGTGGTCCTAGATACTACATTCCGGCGGCCTGAGAAACTACATTCATGCGGTCTGAGAAACGACATTCTGGCAGTCTGAGAAACTACATTCAGACAGTCTGAGAAACTACATTCCAGCAGTTTGAGAAACTACATTCAGACAGTCTGAGAAACTACATTTTGGCAGTCTGAGAAACTACATTCAGGCGGTCTGAGAAACTGCATTCAGGCGGTCTGAGAAACTACATTCAGGCAGTCTGAGAAACTAAACTTAGGCAGTCTGAGAAATAAGATTCAGGTTGCCTGAGAAACTACATTCAGACAGTCTGAGAAACGACACTCAGGCGGTCTGAGAAACTACGTTCAGTCAGTCTGAGAAACTACATTTAGGCAGTCTGAGAAACGACATTCTGGCAGTCTGAGAAACTACATTCAGGCTGTCTGAGAAACTACATTCCAGCAGTCTGAGAAACTACATTCAGACAGTCTGAGAAACTACATTCCAGCGGTCTGAGAAACGACATTCAGGCAGTCTGAGAAACGACATTCAGGCAGTCTGAGAAACTGCGTTCAGGTGTTCTGAGAAACTGCATTCAGGTGTTCTGAGAAACTACGCTCAGGCGGACTGAGAAACTACATTCAGGCCGTCTGAGAAACAACTCAAGCAGTGTGAGAAACTACACTCAGTCAGTCTGAGAAATGACACTCAGACAGTCTGAGAAACTACATTCAGGCAGTCTGAGAAATTAAACTCCGGCGTTCTGAGAAACTACGCTGAGGCAGTCTGAGAAAGTGCATTCAGGCATTTTCAGAAAGTACATTCCGGCAGTCTGAGAAACAACATTCAGGCAGTCTGAGAAACTACATGCATACTGTCTGAGAAACCACATTCAAGGGGTCTGAGAAACTACGCTCAGGCGGTCTGAGAAACTACGCTCAGGCGGTCTGAGAAACTATGTTCATGCTGTCTGTGAATTTCATTTAGCGGATCTGGGAAACTACATTCAGGCAGTCTGAGAAGCTACGATCAGGCGGTCTGAGAAACTGCATTCAGGTGTTCTGAGAAACTGCATTCAGGTGTTCTGAGAAACTACGCTCAGGCGGACTGAGAAACTACATTCAGGCCGTCTGAGAAACAACTCAAGCAGTGTGAGAAACTACACTCAGTCAGTCTGAGAAACGATATTCAGACAGTCTGAGAAACTACGTTCAGGCAGTCTGAGAAACTACGCTCAGGCGGTCTGAGAAACTACATTCAGACAGTTTGAGAATCTACATTCAGGCAGTCTGAAAAACTATGTTCATGCTGTCTGTGAATTTCATTTAGCGGATCTGGGAAACTACATTCAGGCAGTCTGAGAAGCTACGATCAGGCGGTCTGAGAAACTGCGTTCAGGTGTTCTGAGAAACTGCATTCAGGTGTTCTGAGAAACTACGCTCAGGCGGACTGAGAAACTACATTCAGGCCGTCTGAGAAACAACTCAAGCAGTGTGAGAAACTACACTCAGTCAGTCTGAGAAACGATATTCAGACAGTCTGAGAAACTACATTCAGGCAGTCTGAGAAACTAAACTCCGGCGTTCTGAGAAACTACCCTGAGGCAGTCTGAGAAAGTGCATTCAGGTATTTTCAGAAAGTACATTCCGGCAGTCTGAGAAACAACATTCAGGCAGTCTGTGAAACAACATTCAAGCAGTCTGAGAAACTACATGCATACTGTCTGAGAAACCACCGTCAAGTGGGTCTGAGAAACTATGCTGAGGCGGTCAGAGAAACTACATTCAGACGGTCTGAGAAACTACATTCAGTACGTCAGAGAAACTACGTTCAGGCAGTCTGAGAAACTACATTCAGGCAGTCTGAGAAACTCCATTCAGGCAGTCTGAGAAATTACATTCAGGCAGTCTGAGAAACTACATTCAGTCGGTCTGAGAAACTACGTTCAGGCGGTCTGAGAAACTACATGCAGGCAGTCTGAGAAACTGCGTTCAGGTGTTCTGAGAAACTGCATTCAGGTGTTCTGAGAAACTACGCTCAGGCGGACTGAGAAACTACATTCAGGCCGTCTGAGAAACAACTCAAGCAGTGTGAGAAACTACACTCAGTCAGTCTGAGAAATGACACTCAGACAGTCTGAGAAACTACATTCAGGCAGTCTGAGAAATTAAACTCCGGCGTTCTGAGAAACTACGCTGAGGCAGTCTGAGAAAGTGCATTCAGGCATTTTCAGAAAGTACATTCCGGCAGTCTGAAAAACAACATTCAGACAGTCTGAGAAACTACATGCATACTGTCTGAGAAACCACATTCAAGGGGTCTGAGAAACTATGCTGAGGCGGTCAGAGAAACTACATTCAGGTGTCTGAGAAACTACATTCAGTCGGTCTGAGAAACTACGTTCAGGCAGTCTGAGAAACTACGCTCAGGCGGTCTGAGAAACTACGCTCAGGCGGTCTGAGAAACTACATTCAGGCGGTCTGAGAAACTACATTCAGACAGTCTGAGAAACTACGTTCAGGCAGTCTGAGAAACTACGCTCAGGCGGTCTGAGAAACTACGCTCAGGCGGTCTGAGAAACTACATTCAGACAGTTTGAGAATCTACGTTCAGGCGGTCTGAAAAACTATGTTCATGCTGTCTGTGAATTTCATTTAGCGGATCTGGGAAACTACATTCAGGCAGTCTGAGAAGCTACGATCAGGCGGTCTGAGAAACTGCGTTCAGGTGTTCTGAGAAACTGCATTCAGGTGTTCTGAGAAACTACGCTCAGGCGGACTGAGAAACGACATTCAGGCTGTCTGAGAAACAACTCAAGCAGTGTGAGAAACTACACTCAGTCAGTCTGAGAAACGATATTCAGACAGTCTGAGAAACTACATTCAGGCAGTCTGAGAAACTAAACTCCGGCGTTCTGAGAAACTACGCTGAGGCAGTCTGAGAAAGTGCATTCAGGCATTTTCAGAAAGTACATTCCGGCAGTCTGAGAAACAACATTCAGGCAGTCTGAGAAACTGCATTCAGGCAGTCTGAGAAACTACATTCAGGCAGTCTGAGAAACTACATTCAGTCGGTCTGAGAAACTACATTCAGGCAGTCTAAGAAACTACGCGCATACTGTCTGAGAAACCACAGTCAAGGGGTCTGAGAAACTATGCTGAGGCGGTCGGAGAAACTACATTCAGACGGTCTGAGAAACGACTTTCAGGCAGTCTGAGAAACTACATTCAGGCGGTCTGAGAAACTACATTAAGGCCGGCTGAGAAACTACATACCGGGGTCTGGAAATCTACAGTCTGGCGATCTGAGAAACTACATTCAGACGGTCTGAGAAACTACGCTCAGACCGACTGAGAAACTACATTCAGGACGCCTGAGAAACAACTCTGACAGTCAGAGAAACTGCACTCAGATGGTCTGAGAAAGTACATTCAGGCAGTCTGAGAAACTACGCTCAGGCGGTATGAGAAACTACATTCAGGCAGTCTGAGAAACGACGTTCATGTGATCTGAGAAACTACATTCAGGTGGTCCTAGAAACTACATTCCGGCGGCCTGAGAAACTACATTCATGCGGTCTGAGAAACGACATTCTGGCAGTCTGAGAAACTACATTCAGGCAGTCTGAGAAACTACATTCCAGCAGTCTGAGAAACTACATTCAGACAGTCTGAGAAACTACGTTCAGGCAGTCTGAGAAACTACACTCAGGCGGTATGAGAAACTACGTTTTGGCAGTCTGAGAAACTACATTCAGGCGGTCTGAGAAACTGCATTCAGGCGGTCTGAGAAACTACATTCAGGCAGTCTGAGAAACTAAATTTAGGCAGTCTGAGAAATAAGATTCAGGCTGTCTGAGAAACTACATTCAGACAGTCTGAGAAACGACACTCAGACAGTCTGAGAAACTACGTTCAGTCAGTCTGAGAAACTACATTTAGGCAGTCTGAGAAACGACATTCTGGCAGTCTGAGAAACTACATTCAGGCTGTCTGAGAAACTACATTCAGGTGTCTGAGAAACAACATTGAGGCAGTCTGAGAAACTACATTCCAGCAGTCTGAGAAACTACATTCAGACAGTCTGAGAAACTACATTCCAGCGGTCTGAGAAACGACATTCAGGCAGTCTGAGAAACGATATTCAGGCAGTCTGAGAAACGATATTCAGGCTGTCTGAGAAACTACGTTCAGGCAGTCTGAGAATCTACGCTCAGGCGGTCTGAGAAACAACGTTCAGTCAATCTGAGAAACTACGTTCAGGTGGTCTGAGAAACTACGTTTAGGCGGTGTGAGATACTACATTCCAGCGGTCTCTGAAACTACATTCAGAAAGTCTGAGAAGCTACGTTCAGGCAGTCTGAGAAACTACGCTCAGGCGGTCTGAGAAACTACATTCAGACAGTTTGAGAAACTATATTCAGGCAGTCTGAGAAATAACATTCAGGCTGTCTGAGAAACTACATTCAGACAGTCTGAGAAACGACACTCAGGCAGTCTGAGAAACTAGTTCAGACAGTCTGAGAAACTAATTTCCGGCAGTCTGAGAAACTATGCTCAGGCGGTCTGAGAAACTACATTCAGGCAGTCTGAGAAATAGGCTCAGACGGTCTGAGAAACTACATTCAGGCCGGCTGAGAAACTACATTCCGGGGTCTGGAAATCTACATTCCGGCGGTCTGAGAAAATACATTCAGGCAGTTTGAGAAACTACATGCATGCAGTCTGAGAAACTACATTCTGTTATTTTGAGAAACTACATTCAGGCGGTCTGATAAACTACATTCTGGCAGTCTGAGAAAGTACATTCAGGCAGTCTGAAAAACTACATTCAGGCGGTCTGAGAAAGTACATTCCGGTGGTGTGAGAAATAGGCTCAGACGGTCTGAGAAGCTACATTCAGGCAGTCTGAGAAACTATAATCCGGCGTTCTGAGAAGCTATGCTGAGGCAGTCTCAGAAAGTGCATTCAGGCATTTTCAGAAACTACGTTCAGGCAGTCTGAGAAACTACATTCAGGTGGTTTGAGAAACTACACTCATGGGGTCTGAGAAATTGCATTCATGCGGTCTGAGAAACTACGCTCGGGCGGTCTGAGAAAATACGCACACATGATCAGACAAACTAAATTCAGGCAGTCTGAGAATCTGCACTCAGGCGGTCTGAGAAACTATATTCAGGCAGTCTTACAAACTACGTTCAGGCGGTCTGAGAAACTATATTCAGGCTGTCTGTGAATCTCATTTAGCGGGTCTGAGAAACTACATTCAGGCAGTCTGAGAAACTAAAATCAGGTGGTCTGAGAAACAACATTCAGGCAGTATGAGAAACTATGCGCATACTGTCTGAGAAACCACTGTCAAGGGGTCTGAGAAACTATGCTGAGGCGATCTGAGAAACTACATTCAGACGGTCTGAGAAACTACAATTCGGCGTTCTGAGAAACTACACTGAGGCAGTCTGAGAAAGTGCATTCAGGCATTTTCAGAAACTACATTCAGGCAGTCTGAGAAACTACATTCAGGCGGTCTGAGAAACTACATTCAGACAGTCTGAGAAACTACGTTCAGGCAGTCTGAGAAACTACGCTCAGGCGGTCTGAGAAACTACGCTCAGGCGGTCTGAGAAACTACATTCAGGCGGTCTGAGAAACTACATTCAGACAGTCTGAGAAACTACGTTCAGGCAGTCTGAGAAACTACGCTCAGGCGGTCTGAGAAACTACGCTCAGGCGGTCTGAGAAACTACATTCAGACAGTTTGAGAATCTACGATCAGGCGGTCTGAAAAACTATGTTCATGCTGTCTGTGAATTTCATTTCGCGGATCTGGGAAACTACGTTCAGGCGGTCTGAGAAGCTACGATCAGGCAGTCTGAGAAACTGCGTTCAGGTGTTCTGAGAAACTGCATTCAGGTGTTCTGAGAAACTACGCTCAGGCGGACTGAGAAACTACATTCAGGCCGTCTGAGAAACAACTCAAGCAGTGTGAGAAACTACACTCAGTCAGTCTGAGAAACGATATTCAGACAGTCTGAGAAACTACATTCAGGCAGTCTGAGAAACTAAACTCCGGCGTTCTGAGAAACTACGCTGAGGCAGTCTGAGAAAGTGCATTCAGGCATTTTCAGAAAGTACATTCCGGCAGTCTGAGAAACAACATTCAGGCGGTCTGAGAAACAACATTCAGGCAGTCTGAGAAACTACATTCAAGCAGTCTGAGAAACTACATGCATACTGTCTGAGAAACCACCGTCAAGTGGGTCTGAGAAACTATGCTGAGGCGGTCAGAGAAATTACATTCAGACGGTCTGAGAAACCACATTCAAGGGGTCTGAGAAACTATGCTGAGGCGGTCAGAGAAACTACATTCAGTCGGTCTGAGAAACTACATTCAGTCGGTCTGAGAAACTACGTTCAGGCAGTCTGAGAAACTACACTCAGGCGGTCTGAGAAACTACGCTCAGGCGGTCTGAGAAACTACATTCAGGCGGTCTGAGAAACTACATTCAGACAGTCTGAGAAACTACGTTCAGGCAGTCTGAGAAACTACGCTCAGGCGGTCTGAGAAACTACGCTCAGGCGGTCTGAGAAACTACATTCAGACAGTTTGAGAATCTACGTTCAGGCGGTCTGAAAAACTATGTTCATGCTGTCTGTGAATTTCATTTAGCGGATCTGGGAAACTACATTCAGGCGGTCTGAGAAGCTACGATCAGGCGGTCTGAGAAACTGCGTTCAGGTGTTCTGAGAAACTGCATTCAGGTGTTCTGAGAAACTACGCTCAGGCGGACTGAGAAACTACATTCAGGCCGTCTGAGAAACAACTCAAGCAGTGTGAGAAACTACACTCAGTCAGTCTGAGAAACTACATTCAGGCAGTCTGAGAAACTAAACTCCGGCGTTCTGAGAAACTACGCTGAGGCAGTCTGAGAAAGTGCATTCAGGCATTTTCAGAAAGTACATTCCGGCAGTCTGAGAAACAACATTCAGGCAGTCTGTGAAACAACATTCAAGCAGTCTGAGAAACTACATGCATACTGTCTGAGAAGCCACCGTCAAGTGGGTCTGAGAAACTATGCTGAGGCGGTCAGAGAAACTACATTCAGACGGTCTGAGAAACTACATTCAGTACGTCAGAGAAACTACGTTCAGGCAGTCTGAGAAACTACATTCAGGCAGTCTGAGAAACTACATTCAGGCAGTCTGAGAAACTACATTCAGTCAGTCTGAGAAACTACGTTCAGGCGGTCTGAGAAACTACGTTCAGGCAGTCTGAGAAACTGCATTCAGGTGTTCTGAGAAACTACGCTCAGGCGGACTGAGAAACTACATTCAGGCCGTCTGAGAAACAACTCAAGCAGTGTGAGAAACTACACTCAGTCAGTCTGAGAAATGACACTCAGACAGTCTGAGAAACTACATTCAGGCAGTCTGAGAAATTAAACTCCGGCGTTCTGAGAAACTACCCTGAGGCAGTCTGAGAAAGTGCATTCAGGCATTTTCAGAAAGTACATTCCGGCAGTCTGAGAAACAACATTCAGGCAGTCTGAGAAACTACATGCATACTGTCTGAGAAACCACAGTCAAGGGGTCTGAGAAACTATGCTGAGGCGGTCAGAGAAACTACATTCAGGCGGTCTGAGAAACTACGTTCAGACAGTCTGAGAAATTACATTCAGGCGGTCTGAGAAACTACATTCAGACAGTCTGAGAAACTACATTCAGGCAGTCTGAGAAAGTACATTCAGTGGGTCTGAGAAACTACGTTCAGCTGGTCTGAGAAACTACATTCAGGCAGTCTGAGAAACTACATTCAGGCAGTCTGAGAAACTACATTCAGTGGGTCTGAGAAACTACGTTCAGCTGGTCTGAGAAACTACATTCAGGCGGTCTGAGAAACTATGTTCTGGCGGTGTAAGAAACTACATTCAGTCGGTCTGAGAAACTACATTCAGGCAGTCTGAGAAACTACGCTCAGGTGGACTGAGAAACCACAGTCAATGCGTCTGAGAAACTACATTCAGTCGGTCTGAGAAACTACATTCAGGCAGTCTGAGAAACAACATTCAGTCGGTCTGAGAAACTACATTCAGTCGGTCTGAGAAACAACATTCAGTCGGTCTGAGAAACTACATTCAGCCAGTCTGAGAAACTACATTCAGGCAGTCTGAGAAACTACATTCAGTACGTCTGAGAAACTACATTCAGGCAGTCTGAGAAACTACGCGCATACTGTCTGAGAAACCACAGTCAAGGGGTCTGTGAAACTATGCTGAGGCGGTCTGAGAAACGACATTCAGGCGGTCTGAGAAACTACATTCAGGCCGGCTGAGAAACTACATTCTGGGGTCTGGAAATCTACATTCCGGCCATCTGAGAAACTACATTAAGACGGTCTGAGAAACTACGCTCAGATGGACCGAGAAACTACATTAAGGCCGTCTGTGAAACAACTCAGACAGTCTGAGAAACTACATTCAGTCGGTCTGAGAAACAACATTCAGTCGGTCTGAGAAACTACATTCAGCCAGTCTGAGAAATAGGCTCAGACGGTCGGAGAAGCTACATTCAGGCAGTCTGAGAAACTATAATCCGGCGTTCTGAGAAGCTACACTGAGGCAGTCTGAGAAAGTGCATTCAGGCATTTTCAGAAACTACGTTCAGGCGGACTAAGAAACTACATTCCGGGGTCTGGAAATCTACATTCCGGCGATCTGAGAAACCACATTCAGGCAGTCTGAGAAACTACATTCATGCGGTCTGAGAAACGACATTCAAGCGGTGTGAAAAACTACATTCAGGCAGTCTGAGAAATGACATTCAGGCAGTCTGAGAAATGACATTCAGACAGTCTGAGAAACTACACTCAGTCAGTCTGAGAAACTACATTCAGACGGTCTGAGAAAGTACATTCAGGTGGTCTGAGAAACAGGCTCAGACGATCTGAGAAGCTACATTCAGGCAGTCTGAGAAACTATAATCCGGCGTTCTGAGAAGCTATGCTGAGGCAGTCTGAGAAAGTGCATTCAGGCATTTTCAGAAAATATGTTCAGGCAGTCTGAGAAACTACATTCAGGTGGTTTGAGAAACTACATTCAGGCAGTCTGAGAAATTGCATTCATGAGGTCTGAGAAACTACGCTCAGCCGGTGTGAGAAATTACGCACACACGATCAGACAAACTACATTCAGGCAGTCTGAGAAGCTACACTCAGACAGTCTGAGAAACTACACTCAGACAGTTTGAGAAACTACATTCAGGCGGTCTGAGAAGCTACACTCAGACGGTCTGAGAAACTACACTCAGACAGTCTGAGAAACTACATTCAGGCGGTCTGAGAAACCACATTCAGGCAGTCTGAGAAACTACATTCAGGCGGTCTGAGAAACTACATTCAGGTGGTCTGAGAAACTACATTCAGGCAGTCTGAGAAATAACATTCAGGTGGTCTGAGAAACTACATTCAGACAGTCTGAGAAACTATATTCAGGCAGTCTGAGAAATAACATTCAGGCTGTCTGAGAAACTACATTCAGACAGTCTGAGAAACGACACTCAGGCGGTCTGAGAAACTAGTTCAGACAGTCTGAGAAACTAATTTCCGGCAGTCTGAGAAACTATGCTCAGGCGGTCTGAGAAACTACATTCAGGCAGTCTGAGAAATAGGATCAGACGGTCTGAGAAACTACATTCAGGCTGGCTGAGAAACTACAATCCAGTGTCTGGAAATCTACATTCAGGCGGTCTGAGAAAACACATTCAGGCGGTCTGAGAAACTACATGCAGGCAGTCTGAGAAACTACATTCTGTTATTTTGAGAAACTACAGTGAGGCGGTCAGAGAAACTACATTCAGGCAGTCTGAGAAACTACAGTCAGGCAGTCTGAGAAACTCCATTCAGGCAGTCTGAGAAATTACATTCAGGCAGTCTGAGAAACTACATTCAGTCGGTCTGAGAAACTACGTTCAGGCGGTCTGAGAAACTGCGTTCAGGCAGTCTGAGAAACTGCGTTCAGGTGTTCTGAGAAACTGCATTCAGGTGTTCTGAGAAACTACGCTCAGGCGGACTGAGAAACTACATTCAGGCCGTCTGAGAAACAACTCAAGCAGTGTGAGAAACTACACTCAGTCAGTCTGAGAAATGACACTCAGACAGTCTGAGAAACTACATTCAGGCAGTCTGAGAAATTAAACTCCGGCATTCTGAGAAACTACGCTGAGGCAGTCTGAGAAAGTGCATTCAGGCATTTTCAGAAAGTACATTCCGGCAGTCTGAGAAACAACATTCAGGCAGTCTGAGAAACTACATGCATACTGTCTGAGAAACCACATTCAAGGGGTCTGAGAAACTACGCTCAGGCGGTCTGAGAAACTACGCTCAGGCGGTCTGAGAAACTACATTCAGACAGTTTGAGAATCTACGTTCAGGCGGTCTGAAAAACTATGTTCATGCTGTCTGTGAATTTCATTTAGCGGATCTGGGAAACTACATTCAGGCAGTCTGAGAAGCTACGATCAGGCGGTCTGAGAAACTGCGTTCAGGTGTTCTGAGAAACTGCATTCAGGTGTTCTGAGAAACTACGCTCAGGCGGACTGAGAAACTACATTCAGGCCGTCTGAGAAACAACTCAAGCAGTGTGAGAAACTACACTCAGTCAGTCTGAGAAACGATATTCAGACAGTCTGAGAAACTACATTCAGGCAGTCTGAGAAACTAAACTCCGGCGTTCTGAGAAACTACGCTGAGGCAGTCTGAGAAAGTGCATTCAGGCATTTTCAGAAAGTACATTCCGGCAGTCTGAGAAACAACATTCAGGCGGTCTGAGAAACAACATTCAGGCAGTCTGAGAAACTACATTCAAGCAGTCTGAGAAACTACATGCATACTGTCTGAGAAACCACCGTCAAGTGGGTCTGAGAAACTATGCTGAGGCGGTCAGAGAAATTACATTCAGACGGTCTGAGAAACCACATTCAAGGGGTCTGAGAAACTATGCTGAGGCGGTCAGAGAAACTACATTCAGTCGGTCTGAGAAACTACATTCAGTCGGTCTGAGAAACTACGTTCAGGCAGTCTGAGAAACTACACTCAGGCGGTCTGAGAAACTACGCTCAGGCGGTCTGAGAAACTACATTCAGGCGGTCTGAGAAACTACATTCAGACAGTCTGAGAAACTACGTTCAGGCAGTCTGAGAAACTACGCTCAGGCGGTCTGAGAAACTACGCTCAGGCGGTCTGAGAAACTACATTCAGACAGTTTGAGAATCTACGTTCAGGCGGTCTGAAAAAATATGTTCATGCTGTCTGTGAATTTCATTTAGCGGATCTGGGAAACTACATTCAGGCGGTCTGAGAAGCTACGATCAGGCGGTCTGAGAAACTGCGTTCAGGTGTTCTGAGAAACTGCATTCAGGTGTTCTGAGAAACTACGCTCAGGCGGACTGAGAAACTACATTCAGGCCGTCTGAGAAACAACTCAAGCAGTGTGAGAAACTACACTCAGTCAGTCTGAGAAACTACATTCAGGCAGTCTGAGAAACTAAACTCCGGCGTTCTGAGAAACTACGCTGAGGCAGTCTGAGAAAGTGCATTCAGGCATTTTCAGAAAGTACATTCCGGCAGTCTGAGAAACAACATTCAGGCAGTCTGTGAAACAACATTCAAGCAGTCTGAGAAACTACATGCATACTGTCTGAGAAACCACCGTCAAGTGGGTCTGAGAAACTATGCTGAGGCGGTCAGAGAAACTACATTCAGACGGTCTGAGAAACTACATTCAGTACGTCAGAGAAACTACGTTCAGGCAGTCTGAGAAACTACATTCAGGCAGTCTGAGAAACTACATTCAGGCAGTCTGAGAAACTACATTCAGTCAGTCTGAGAAACTACGTTCAGGCGGTCTGAGAAACTACGTTCAGGCAGTCTGAGAAACTGCATTCAGGTGTTCTGAGAAACTACGCTCAGGCGGACTGAGAAACTACATTCAGGCCGTCTGAGAAACAACTCAAGCAGTGTGAGAAACTACACTCAGTCAGTCTGAGAAATGACACTCAGACAGTCTGAGAAACTACATTCAGGCAGTCTGAGAAATTAAACTCCGGCGTTCTGAGAAACTACCCTGAGGCAGTCTGAGAAAGTGCATTCAGGCATTTTCAGAAAGTACATTCCGGCAGTCTGAGAAACAACATTCAGGCAGTCTGAGAAACTACATGCATACTGTCTGAGAAACCACAGTCAAGGGGTCTGAGAAACTATGCTGAGGCGGTCAGAGAAACTACATTCAGGCGGTCTGAGAAACTACGTTCAGGCAGTCTGAGAAACTACATTCAGGCAGTCTGAGAAATTACATTCAGGCGGTCTGAGAAACTACATTCAGACAGTCTGAGAAACTACATTCAGGCAGTCTGAGAAAGTACATTCAGTGGGTCTGAGAAACTACGTTCAGCTGGTCTGAGAAACTACATTCAGGCAGTCTGAGAAACTACATTCAGGCAGTCTGAGAAACTACATTCAGTGGGTCTGAGAAACTACGTTCAGCTGGTCTGAGAAACTACATTCAGGCGGTCTGAGAAACTATGTTCTGGCGGTGTAAGAAACTACATTCAGTCGGTCTGAGAAACTACATTCAGGCAGTCTGAGAAACTACGCTCAGGTGGACTGAGAAACCACAGTCAATGCGTCTGAGAAACTACATTCAGTCGGTCTGAGAAACTACATTCAGGCAGTCTGAGAAACAACATTCAGTCGGTCTGAGAAACTACATTCAGTCGGTCTGAGAAACAACATTCAGTCGGTCTGAGAAACTACATTCAGCCAGTCTGAGAAACTACATTCAGGCAGTCTGAGAAACTACATTCAGTATGTCTGAGAAACTACATTCAGGCAGTCTGAGAAACTACGCGCATACTGTCTGAGAAACCACAGTCAAGGGGTCTGTGAAACTATGCTGAGGCGGTCTGAGAAACGACATTCAGGCGGTCTGAGAAACTACATTCAGGCCGGCTGAGAAACTACATTCTGGGGTCTGGAAATCTACATTCCGGCCATCTGAGAAACTACATTAAGACGGTCTGAGAAACTACGCTCAGACGGACCGAGAAACTACATTAAGGCCGTCTGTGAAACAACTCAGACAGTCTGAGAAACTACATTCAGTCGGTCTGAGAAACAACATTCAGTCGGTCTGAGAAACTACATTCAGCCAGTCTGAGAAATAGGCTCAGACGGTCGGAGAAGCTACATTCAGGCAGTCTGAGAAACTATAATCCGGCGTTCTGAGAAGCTACACTGAGGCAGTCTGAGAAAGTGCATTCAGGCATTTTCAGAAACTACGTTCAGGCGGACTGAGAAACTACATTCCGGGGTCTGGAAATCTACATTCCGGCGATCTGAGAAACCACATTCAGGCAGTCTGAGAAACTACATTCATGCGGTCTGAGAAACGACATTCAAGCGGTGTGAAAAACTACATTCAGGCAGTCTGAGAAATGACATTCAGGCAGTCTGAGAAATGACATTCAGACAGTCTGAGAAACTACACTCAGTCAGTCTGAGAAACTACATTCAGACGGTCTGAGAAAGTACATTCAGGTGGTCTGAGAAACAGGCTCAGACGATCTGAGAAGCTACATTCAGGCAGTCTGAGAAACTATAATCCGGCGTTCTGAGAAGCTATGCTGAGGCAGTCTGAGAAAGTGCATTCAGGCATTTTCAGAAAATATGTTCAGGCAGTCTGAGAAACTACATTCAGGTGGTTTGAGAAACTACATTCAGGCAGTCTGAGAAATTGCATTCATGAGGTCTGAGAAACTACGCTCAGCCGGTGTGAGAAATTACGCACACACGATCAGACAAACTACATTCAGGCAGTCTGAGAAGCTACACTCAGACAGTCTGAGAAACTACACTCAGACAGTCTGAGAAACTACATTCAGGCGGTCTGAGAAGCTACACTCAGACAGTCTGAGAAACTACACTCAGACAGTCTGAGAAACTACATTCAGGCGGTCTGAGAAACCACATTCAGGCAGTCTGAGAAACTACATTCAGGCGGTCTGAGAAACTACATTCAGGTGGTCTGAGAAACTACATTCAGGCAGTCTGAGAAATAACATTCAGGTGGTCTGAGAAACTACATTCAGACAGTCTGAGAAACTATATTCAGGCAGTCTGAGAAATAACATTCAGGCTGTCTGAGAAACTACATTCAGACAGTCTGAGAAACGACACTCAGGCGGTCTGAGAAACTAGTTCAGACAGTCTGAGAAACTAATTTCCGGCAGTCTGAGAAACTATGCTCAGGCGGTCTGAGAAACTACATTCAGGCAGTCTGAGAAATAGGATCAGACGGTCTGAGAAACTACATTCAGGCTGGCTGAGAAACTACAATCCAGTGTCTGGAAATCTACATTCAGGCGGTCTGAGAAAACACATTCAGGCGGTCTGAGAAACTACATGCAGGCAGTCTGAGAAACTACATTCTGTTATTTTGAGAAACTACAGTGAGGCGGTCAGAGAAACTACATTCAGGCAGTCTGAGAAACTACAGTCAGGCAGTCTGAGAAACTCCATTCAGGCAGTCTGAGAAATTACATTCAGGCAGTCTGAGAAACTACATTCAGTCGGTCTGAGAAACTACGTTCAGGCGGTCTGAGAAACTGCGTTCAGGCAGTCTGAGAAACTGCGTTCAGGTGTTCTGAGAAACTGCATTCAGGTGTTCTGAGAAACTACGCTCAGGCGGACTGAGAAACTACATTCAGGCCGTCTGAGAAACAACTCAAGCAGTGTGAGAAACTACACTCAGTCAGTCTGAGAAATGACACTCAGACAGTCTGAGAAACTACATTCAGGCAGTCTGAGAAATTAAACTCCGGCATTCTGAGAAACTACGCTGAGGCAGTCTGAGAAAGTGCATTCAGGCATTTTCAGAAAGTACATTCCGGCAGTCTGAGAAACAACATTCAGGCAGTCTGAGAAACTACATGCATACTGTCTGAGAAACCACATTCAAGGGGTCTGAGAAACTACGCTCAGGCGGTCTGAGAAACTACGCTCAGGCGGTCTGAGAAACTACATTCAGACAGTTTGAGAATCTACGTTCAGGCGGTCTGAAAAACTATGTTCATGCTGTCTGTGAATTTCATTTAGCGGATCTGGGAAACTACATTCAGGCAGTCTGAGAAGCTACGATCAGGCGGTCTGAGAAACTGCGTTCAGGTGTTCTGAGAAACTGCATTCAGGTGTTCTGAGAAACTACGCTCAGGCGGACTGAGAAACTACATTCAGGCCGTCTGAGAAACAACTCAAGCAGTGTGAGAAACTACACTCAGTCAGTCTGAGAAACGATATTCAGACAGTCTGAGAAACTACATTCAGGCAGTCTGAGAAACTAAACTCTGGCGTTCTGAGAAACTACGCTGAGGCAGTCTGAGAAAGTGCATTCAGGCATTTTCAGAAAGTACATTCCGGCAGTCTGAGAAACAACATTCAGGCAGTCTGAGAAACAACATTCAGGCAGTCTGAGAAACTACATTCAGGCAGTCTGAGAAACTACATTCAGTCGGTCTGAGAAACTACATTCAGGCAGTCTAAGAAACTACGCGCATACTGTCTGAGAAACCACAGTCAAGGGGTCTGAGAAACTATGCTGAGGCGGTCGGAGAAACTACATTCAGACGGTCTGAGAAACGAATCTCAGGCAGTCTGAGAAACTACATTCAGGCGGTCTGAGAAACTACATTAAGGCCGGCTGAGAAACTACATTCCGGGTCTGGAAATCTACATTCTGGCGATCTGAGAAACTACATTCAGACGGTCTGAGAAACTACGCTCAGACCGACTGAGAAACTACATTCAGGACGCCTGAGAAACAACTCTGACAGTTTGAGAAACTGCACTCAGATGGTCTGAGAAAGTACATTCAGGCAGTCTGAGAAACTACGCTCAGGCGGTATGAGAAACTACATTCAGGCAGTCTGAGAAACGACGTTCATGTGATCTGAGAAACTACATTCAGGTGGTCCTAGATACTACATTCCGGCGGCCTGAGAAACTACATTCATGCGGTCTGAGAAACGACATTCTGGCAGTCTGAGAAACTACATTCAGGCAGTCTGAGAAACTACATTCCAGCAGTTTGAGAAACTACATTCAGACAGTCTGAGAAACTACGTTCAGGCAGTCTGAGAAACTACACTCAGGCGGTATGAGAAACTACATTTTGGCAGTCTGAGAAACTACATTCAGGCGGTCTGAGAAACTGCATTCAGGCGGTCTGAGAAACTACATTCAGGCAGTCTGAGAAACTAAACTTAGGCAGTCTGAGAAATAAGATTCAGGTTGCCTGAGAAACTACATTCAGACAGTCTGAGAAACGACACTCAGGCGGTCTGAGAAACTACGTTCAGTCAGTCTGAGAAACTACATTTAGGCAGTCTGAGAAACGACATTCTGGCAGTCTGAGAAACTACATTCAGGCTGTCTGAGAAACTACATTCCAGCAGTCTGAGAAACTACATTCAGACATTCTGAGAAACTACATTCCAGCGGTCTGAGAAACGACATTCAGGCAGTCTGAGAAACGACATTCAGGCAGTCTGAGAAACTGCGTTCAGGTGTTCTGAGAAACTGCATTCAGGTGTTCTGAGAAACTACGCTCAGGCGGACTGAGAAACTACATTCAGGCCGTCTGAGAAACAACTCAAGCAGTGTGAGAAACTACACTCAGTCAGTCTGAGAAATGACACTCAGACAGTCTGAGAAACTACATTCAGGCAGTCTGAGAAATTAAACTCCGGCGTTCTGAGAAACTACGCTGAGGCAGTCTGAGAAAGTGCATTCAGGCATTTTGAGAAAGTACATTCCGGCAGTCTGAGAAACAACATTCAGGCAGTCTGAGAAACTACATGCATACTGTCTGAGAAACCACATTCAAGGGGTCTGAGAAACTACGCTCAGGCGGTCTGAGAAACTACGCTCAGGCGGTCTGAGAAACTATGTTCATGCTGTCTGTGAATTTCATTTAGCGGATCTGGGAAACTACATTCAGGCAGTCTGAGAAGCTACGATCAGGCGGTCTGAGAAACTGCGTTCAGGTGTTCTGAGAAACTGCATTCAGGTGTTCTGAGAAACTACGCTCAGGCGGACTGAGAAACTACATTCAGGCCGTCTGAGAAACAACTCAAGCAGTGTGAGAAACTACACTCAGTCAGTCTGAGAAACGATATTCAGACAGTCTGAGAAACTACGTTCAGGCAGTCTGAGAAACTACGCTCAGGCGGTCTGAGAAACTACATTCAGACAGTTTGAGAATCTACATTCAGGCAGTCTGAAAAACTATGTTCATGCTGTCTGTGAATTTCATTTAGCGGATCTGGGAAACTACATTCAGGCAGTCTGAGAAGCTACGATCAGGCGGTCTGAGAAACTGCGTTCAGGTGTTCTGAGAAACTGCATTCAGGTGTTCTGAGAAACTACGCTCAGGCGGACTGAGAAACTACATTCAGGCCGTCTGAGAAACAACTCAAGCAGTGTGAGAAACTACACTCAGTCAGTCTGAGAAACGATATTCAGACAGTCTGAGAAACTACATTCAGGCAGTCTGAGAAACTAAACTCCGGCGTTCTGAGAAACTACCCTGAGGCAGTCTGAGAAAGTGCATTCAGGTATTTTCAGAAAGTACATTCCGGCAGTCTGAGAAACAACATTCAGGCAGTCTGTGAAACAACATTCAAGCAGTCTGAGAAACTACATGCATACTGTCTGAGAAACCACCGTCAAGTGGGTCTGAGAAACTATGCTCAGGCGGTCAGAGAAACTACATTCAGACGGTCTGAGAAACTACATTCAGTACGTCAGAGAAACTACGTTCAGGCAGTCTGAGAAACTACATTCAGGCAGTCTGAGAAACTCCATTCAGGCAGTCTGAGAAATTACATTCAGGCAGTCTGAGAAACTACATTCAGTCGGTCTGAGAAACTACGTTCAGGCGGTCTGAGAAACTACATGCAGGCAGTCTGAGAAACTGCGTTCAGGTGTTCTGAGAAACTGCATTCAGGTGTTCTGAGAAACTACGCTCAGGCGGACTGAGAAACTACATTCAGGCCGTCTGAGAAACAACTCAAGCAGTGTGAGAAACTACACTCAGTCAGTCTGAGAAATGACACTCAGACAGTCTGAGAAACTACATTCAGGCAGTCTGAGAAATTAAACTCCGGCGTTCTGAGAAACTACGCTGAGGCAGTCTGAGAAAGTGCATTCAGGCATTTTCAGAAAGTACATTCCGGCAGTCTGAGAAACAACATTCAGGCAGTCTGAGAAACTACATGCATACTGTCTGAGAAACCACATTCAAGGGGTCTGAGAAACTATGCTGAGGCGGTCAGAGAAACTACATTCAGGTGTCTGAGAAACTACATTCAGTCGGTCTGAGAAACTACGTTCAGGCAGTCTGAGAAACTACGCTCAGGCGGTCTGAGAAACTACGCTCAGGCGGTCTGAGAAACTACATTCAGGCGGTCTGAGAAACTACATTCAGACAGTCTAGAAACTACGTTCAGGCAGTCTGAGAAACTACGCTCAGGCGGTCTGAGAAACTACGCTCAGGCGGTCTGAGAAACTACATTCAGACAGTTTGAGAATCTACGTTCAGGCGGTCTGAAAAACTATGTTCATGCTGTCTGTGAATTTCATTTAGCGGATCTGGGAAACTACATTCAGGCAGTCTGAGAAGCTACGATCAGGCGGTCTGAGAAACTGCGTTCAGGTGTTCTGAGAAACTGCATTCAGGTGTTCTGAGAAACTACGCTCAGGCGGACTGAGAAACTACATTCAGGCTGTCTGAGAAACAACTCAAGCAGTGTGAGAAACTACACTCAGTCAGTCTGAGAAACGATATTCAGACAGTCTGAGAAACTACATTCAGGCAGTCTGAGAAACTAAACTCCGGCGTTCTGAGAAACTACGCTGAGGCAGTCTGAGAAAGTGCATTCAGGCATTTTCAGAAAGTACATTCCGGCAGTCTGAGAAACAACATTCAGGCAGTCTGAGAAACTGCATTCAGGCAGTCTGAGAAACTACATTCAGGCAGTCTGAGAAACTACATTCAGTCGGTCTGAGAAACTACATTCAGGCAGTCTAAGAAACTACGCGCATACTGTCTGAGAAACCACAGTCAAGGGGTCTGAGAAACTATGCTGAGGCGGTCGGAGAAACTACATTCAGACGGTCTGAGAAACGACTTTCAGGCAGTCTGAGAAACTACATTCAGGCGGTCTGAGAAACTACATTAAGGCCGGCTGAGAAACTACATTCCGGGGTCTGGAAATCTACATTCTGGCGATCTGAGAAACTACATTCAGACGGTCTGAGAAACTACGCTCAGACCGACTGAGAAACTACATTCAGGACGCCTGAGAAACAACTCTGACAGTCTGAGAAACTGCACTCAGATGGTCTGAGAAAGTACATTCAGGCAGTCTGAGAAACTACGCTCAGTCGGTATGAGAAACTACATTCAGGCAGTCTGAGAAACGACGTTCATGTGATCTGAGAAACTACATTCAGGTGGTCCTAGAAACTACATTCCGGCGGCCTGAGAAACTACATTCATGCGGTCTGAGAAACGACATTCTGGCAGTCTGAGAAACTACATTCAGGCAGTCTGAGAAACTACATTCCAGCAGTCTGAGAAACTACATTCAGACAGTCTGAGAAACTACGTTCAGGCAGTCTGAGAAACTACACTCAGGCGGTATGAGAAACTACGTTTTGGCAGTCTGAGAAACTACATTCAGGCGGTCTGAGAAACTGCATTCAGGCGGTCTGAGAAACTACATTCAGGCAGTCTGAGAAACTAAATTTAGGCAGTCTGAGAAATAAGATTCAGGCTGTCTGAGAAACTACATTCAGACAGTCTGAGAAACTACATTCAGGTGTCTGAGAAACTACATTGAGGCAGTCTGAGAAACTACATTCCAGCAGTCTGAGAAACTACATTCAGACAGTCTGAGAAACTACATTCCAGCGGTCTGAGAAACGACATTCAGGCAGTCTGAGAAACGATATTCAGTCAGTCTGAGAAACTACATTTAGGCAGTCTGAGAAACGACATTCTGGCAGTCTGAGAAACTACATTCCAGCGGTCTGAGAAACGACATTCAGACAGTCTGAGAAACTACATTCCAGCGGTCTGAGAAACGACACTCAGGCAGTCTGAGAAACTACGTTCAGTCAGTCTGAGAAACTACATTTAGGCAGTCTGAGAAACGACATTCTGGCAGTCTGAGAAACTACATTCCAGCGGTCTGAGAAACGACATTCAGGCAGTCTGAGAAACGATATTCAGGCAGTCTGAGAAACGATATTCAGGCAGTCTGAGAAACTACGTTCAGGCAGTCTGAGAATCTACGCTCAGGCGGTCTGAGAAACAACGTTCAGTCAATCTGAGAAACTACGTTCAGGTGGTCTGAGAAACTACGTTTAGGCGGTGTGAGATACTACATTCCAGCGGTCTCTGAAACTACATTCAGAAAGTCTGAGAAACTACGTTCAGGCAGTCTGAGAAACTACGCTCAGGCGGTCTGAGAAACTACATTCAGACAGTTTGAGAAACTATATTCAGGCAGTCTGAGAAATAACATTCAGGCTGTCTGAGAAACTACATTCAGACAGTCTGAGAAACGACACTCAGGCAGTCTGAGAAACTAGTTCAGACAGTCTGAGAAACTAATTTCCGGCAGTCTGAGAAACTATGCTCAGGCGGTCTGAGAAACTACATTCAGGCAGTCTGAGAAATAGGCTCAGACGGTCTGAGAAACTACATTCAGGCCGGCTGAGAAACTACATTCCGGGGTCTGGAAATCTACATTCCGGCGGTCTGAGAAAATACATTCAGGCAGTTTGAGAAACTACATGCATGCAGTCTGAGAAACTACATTCTGTTATTTTGAGAAACTACATTCAGGCGGTCTGATAAACTACATTCTGGCAGTCTGAGAAAGTACATTCAGGCAGTCTGAAAAACTACATTCAGGCGGTCTGAGAAAGTACATTCCGGTGGTGTGAGAAATAGGCTCAGACGGTCTGAGAAGCTACATTCAGGCAGTCTGAGAAACTATAATCCGGCGTTCTGAGAAGCTATGCTGAGGCAGTCTGAGAAAGTGCATTCAGGCATTTTCAGAAACTATGTTCAGGCAGTCTGAGAAACTACATTCAGGTGGTTTGAGAAACTACACTCATGGGGTCTGAGAAATTGCATTCATGCGGTCTGAGAAACTACGCTCGGGCGGTCTGAGAAAATACGCACACATGATCAGACAAACTAAATTCAGGCAGTCTGAGAATCTGCACTCAGGCGGTCTGAGAAACTATATTCAGGCAGTCTTACAAACTACGTTCAGGCGGTCTGAGAAACTATATTCAGGCTGTCTGTCAATCTCATTTAGCGGGTCTGGGAAACTACATTCAGGCAGTCTGAGAAACTAAAATCAGGTGGTCTGAGAAACAACATTCAGGCAGTATGAGAAACTATGCGCATACTGTCTGAGAAACCACTGTCAAGGGGTCTGAGAAACTATGCTGAGGCGATCTGAGAAACTACATTCAGACGGTCTGAGAAACTACAATTCAGCGTTCTGAGAAACTACACTGAGGCAGTCTGAGAAAGTGCATTCAGGCATTTTCAGAAACTACATTCAGGCAGTCTGAGAAACTACATTCAGGCGGTCTGAGAAACTACATTCAGACAGTCTGAGAAACTACGTTCAGGCAGTCTGAGAAACTACGCTCAGGCGGTCTGAGAAACTACGCTCAGGCGGTCTGAGAAACTACATTCAGGCGGTCTGAGAAACTACATTCAGACAGTCTGAGAAACTACGTTCAGGCAGTCTGAGAAACTACGCTCAGGCGGTCTGAGAAACTACATTCAGACAGTTTGAGAATCTACGTTCAGGCGGTCTGAAAAACTATGTTCATGCTGTCTGTGAATTTCATTTCGCGGATCTGGGAAACTACATTCAGGCAGTCTGAGAAGCTACGATCAGGCGGTCTGAGAAACTGCGTTCAGGTGTTCTGAGAAACTGCATTCAGGTGTTCTGAGAAACTACGCTCAGGCGGACTGAGAAACTACATTCAGGCCGTCTGAGAAACAACTCAAGCAGTGTGAGAAACTACACTCAGTCAGTCTGAGAAATGACACTCAGACAGTCTGAGAAACTACATTCAGGCAGTCTGAGAAACTAAACTCCGGCGTTCTGAGAAACTACGCTGAGGCAGTCTGAGAAAGTGCATTCAGGCATTTTCAGAAAGTACATTCCGGCAGTCTGAGAAACAACATTCAGGCGGTCTGAGAAACTACATTCAGGCAGTCTGAGAAACTACATTCAAGCAGTCTGAGAAACTACATGCATACTGTCTGAGAAACCACCGTCAAGTGGGTCTGAGAAACTATGCTGAGGCGGTCAGAGAAACTACATTCAGACGGTCTGAGAAACCACATTCAAGGGGTCTGAGAAACTATGCTGAGGCGGTCAGAGAAACTACATTCAGTCGGTCTGAGAAACTACATTCAGTCGGTCTGAGAAACTACGTTCAGGCAGTCTGAGAAACTACACTCAGGCGGTCTGAGAAACTACGCTCAGGCGGTCTGAGAAACTACATTCAGGCGGTCTGAGAAACTACATTCAGACAGTCTGAGAAACTACGTTCAGGCAGTCTGAGAAACTACGCTCAGGCGGTCTGAGAAACTACGCTCAGGCGGTCTGAGAAACTACATTCAGACAGTTTGAGAATCTACGTTCAGGCGGTCTGAAAAACTATGTTCATGCTGTCTGTGAATTTCATTTAGCGGATCTGGGAAACTACATTCAGGCAGTCTGAGAAGCTACGATCAGGCGGTCTGAGAAACTGCGTTCAGGTGTTCTGAGAAACTGCATTCAGGTGTTCTGAGAAACTACGCTCAGGCGGACTGAGAAACTACATTCAGGCCGTCTGAGAAACAACTCAAGCAGTGTGAGAAACTACACTCAGTCAGTCTGAGAAACTACATTCAGGCAGTCTGAGAAACTAAACTCCGGCGTTCTGAGAAACTACGCTGAGGCAGTCTGAGAAAGTGCATTCAGGCATTTTCAGAAAGTACATTCCGGCAGTCTGTGAAACAACATTCAGGCAGTCTGTGAAACAACATTCAAGCAGTCTGAGAAACTACATGCATACTGTCTGAGAAACCACCGTCAAGTGGGTCTGAGAAACTATGCTGAGGCGGTCAGAGAAACTACATTCAGACGGTCTGAGAAACTACATTCAGTACGTCAGAGAAACTACGTTCAGGCAGTCTGAGAAACTCCATTCAGGCAGTCTGAGAAACTACATTCAGGCAGTCTGAGAAACTACATTCAGGCAGTCTGAGAAACTACATTCAGTCAGTCTGAGAAACTACGTTCAGGCGGTCTGAGAAACTACGTTCAGGCAGTCTGAGAAACTGCATTCAGGTGTTCTGAGAAACTACGCTCAGGCGGACTGAGAAACTACATTCAGGCCGTCTGAGAAACAACTCAAGCAGTGTGAGAAACTACACTCAGTCAGTCTGAGAAATGACACTCAGACAGTCTGAGAAACTACATTCAGGCAGTCTGAGAAATTAAACTCCGGCGTTCTGAGAAACTACGCTGAGGCAGTCTGAGAAAGTGCATTCAGGCATTTTCAGAAAGTACATTCCGGCAGTCTGAAAAACAACATTCAGGCAGTCTGAGAAACTACATGCATACTGTCTGAGAAACCACAGTCAAGGGGTCTGAGAAACTATGCTGAGGCGGTCAGAGAAACTACATTCAGGCGGTCTGAGAAACTACGTTCAGGCAGTCTGAGAAACTACATTCAGCCAGTCTGAGAAACTACATTCAGGCAGTCTGAGAAACTACATTCAGTACGTCTGAGAAACTACATTCAGGCAGTCTGAGAAACTACGCGCATACTGTCTGAGAAACCACAGTCAAGGGGTCTGTGAAACTATGCTGAGGCGGTCTGAGAAACGACATTCAGGCGGTCTGAGAAACTACATTCAGGCCGGCTGAGAAACTACATTCTGGGGTCTGGAAATCTACATTCCGGCCATCTGAGAAACTACATTAAGACGGTCTGAGAAACTACGCTCAGACGGACCGAGAAACTACATTTAGGCCGTCTGTGAAACAACTCAGACAGTCTGAGAAACTACATTCAGTCGGTCTGAGAAACAACATTCAGTCGGTCTGAGAAACTACATTCAGCCAGTCTGAGAAATAGGCTCAGACGGTCGGAGAAGCTACATTCAGGCAGTCTGAGAAACTATAATCCGGCGTTCTGAGAAGCTACACTTAGGCAGTCTGAGAAAGTGCATTCAGGCATTTTCAGAAACTACGTTCAGGCGGACTGAGAAACTACATTCCGGGGTCTGGAAATCTACATTCCGGCGATCTGAGAAACCACATTCAGGCAGTCTGAGAAACTACATTCATGCGGTCTGAGAAACGACATTCAAGCGGTGTGAAAAACTACATTCAGGCAGTCTGAGAAATGACATTCAGGCAGTCTGAGAAATGACATTCAGACAGTCTGAGAAACTACACTCAGTCAGTCTGAGAAACTACATTCAGACGGTCTGAGAAAGTACATTCAGGTGGTCTGAGAAACAGGCTCAGACGATCTGAGAAGCTACATTCAGGCAGTCTGAGAAACTATAATCCGGCATTCTGAGAAGCTATGCTGAGGCAGTCTGAGAAAGTGCATTCAGGCATTTTCAGAAAATATGTTCAGGCAGTCTGAGAAACTACATTCAGGTGGTTTGAGAAACTACATTCAGGCAGTCTGAGAAATTGCATTCATGAGGTCTGAGAAACTACGCTCAGCCGGTGTGAGAAATTACGCACACACGATCAGACAAACTACATTCAGGCAGTCTGAGAAGCTACACTCAGACAGTCTGAGAAACTACACTCAGACAGTCTGAGAAACTACATTCAGGCGGTCTGAGAAACCACATTCAGGCAGTCTGAGAAACTACATTCAGGCGGTCTGAGAAACTACATTCAGGTGGTCTGAGAAACTACATTCAGGCAGTCTGAGAGACAACATTCAGGTGGTCTGAGAAACTACATTCAGACAGTCTGAGAAACTATATTCAGGCAGTCTGAGAAATAACATTCAGGCTGTCTGAGAAACTACATTCAGACAGTCTGAGAAACGACACTCAGGCGGTCTGAGAAACTAGTTCAGACAGTCTGAGAAACTAATTTCCGGCAGTCTGAGAAACTATGCTCAGGCGGTCTGAGAAACTACATTCAGGCAGTCTGAGAAATAGGATCAGACGGTCTGAGAAACTACATTTAGGCCGGCTGAGAAACTACATTCCAGGGTCTGGAAATCTACATTCAGGCGGTCTGAGAAAATACATTCAGGCGGTCTGAGAAACTACATGCAGGCAGTCTGAGAAACTACATTCTGTTATTTTGAGAAACTACAGTGAGGCGGTCAGAGAAACTACATTCAGGCAGTCTGAGAAACTACAGTCAGGCAGTCTGAGAAACTCCATTCAGGCAGTCTGAGAAATTACATTCAGGCAGTCTGAGAAACTACATTCAGTCGGTCTGAGAAACTACGTTCAGGCGGTCTGAGAAACTACGTTCAGGCAGTCTGAGAAACTGCGTTCAGGTGTTCTGAGAAACTGCATTCAGGTCGTCTGAGAAACTACGCTCAGGCGGACTGAGAAACTACATTCAGGCCGTCTGAGAAACAACTCAAGCAGTGTGAGAAACTACACTCAGTCAGTCTGAGAAATGACACTCAGACAGTCTGAGAAACTACATTCAGGCAGTCTGAGAAATTAAACTCCGGCGTTCTGAGAAACTACGCTGAGGCAGTCTGAGAAAGTGCATTCAGGCATTTTCAGAAAGTACATTCCGGCAGTCTGAGAAACAACATTCAGGCAGTCTGAGAAACTACATGCATACTGTCTGAGAAACCACATTCAAGGGGTCTGAGAAACTACGCTCAGGCGGTCTGAGAAACTACATTCAGACAGTTTGAGAATCTACGTTCAGGCGGTCTGAAAAACTATGTTCATGCTGTCTGTGAATTTCATTTAGCGGATCTGGGAAACTACATTCAGGCAGTCTGAGAAGCTACGATCAGGCGGTCTGAGAAACTGCGTTCAGGTGTTCTGAGAAACTGCATTCAGGTGTTCTGAGAAACTACGCTCAGGCGGACTGAGAAACTACATTCAGGCTGTCTGAGAAACAACTCAAGCAGTGTGAGAAACTACACTCAGTTAGTCTGAGAAACGATATTCAGACAGTCTGAGAAACTACATTCAGGCAGTCTGAGAAACTAAACTCCGGCGATCTGAGAAACTACGCTGAGGCAGTCTGAGAAAGTGCATTCAGGCATTTTCAGAAAGTACATTCCTGCAGTCTGAGAAACAACATTCAGGCAGTCTGAGAAACTGCATTCAGGCAGTCTGAGAAACTACATTCAGGCAGTCTGAGAAACTACATTCAGTCGGTCTGAGAAACTACATTCAGGCAGTCTAAGAAACTACGCGCATACTGTCTGAGAAACCACAGTCAAGGGGTCTGAGAAACTATGCTGAGGCGGTCGGAGAAACTACATTCAGACGGTCTGAGAAACGACTTTCAGGCAGTCTGAGAAACTACATTCAGGCGGTCTGAGAAACTACATTAAGGCCGGCTGAGAAACTACATTCCGGGGTCTGGAAATCTACAGTCTGGCGATCTGAGAAACTACATTCAGACGGTCTGAGAAACTACGCTCAGACCGACTGAGAAACTACATTCAGGACGCCTGAGAAACAACTCTGACAGTCTGAGAAACTGCACTCAGATGGTCTGAGAAAGTACATTCAGGCAGTCTGAGAAACTACGCTCAGGCGGTATGAGAAACTACATTCAGGCAGTCTGAGAAACGACGTTCATGTGATCTGAGAAACTACATTCAGGTGGTCCTAGAAACTACATTCCGGCGGCCTGAGAAACTACATTCATGCGGTCTGAGAAACGACATTCTGGCAGTCTGAGAAACTACATTCAGGCAGTCTGAGAAACTACATTCCAGCAGTCTGAGAAACTACATTCAGACAGTCTGAGAAACTACGTTCAGGCAGTCTGAGAAACTACACTCAGGCGGTATGAGAAACTACGTTTTGGCAGTCTGAGAAACTACATTCAGGCGGTCTGAGAAACTGCATTCAGGCGGTCTGAGAAACTACATTCAGGCAGTCTGAGAAACTAAATTTAGGCAGTCTGAGAAATAAGATTCAGGCTGTCTGAGAAACTACATTCAGACAGTCTGAGAAACGACACTCAGGCAGTCTGAGAAACTACGTTCAGTCAGTCTGAGAAACTACATTTAGGTAGTCTGAGAAACGACATTCTGGCAGTCTGAGAAACTACATTCAGGCAGTCTGAGAAACTACATTCAGGTGTCTGAGAAACTACATTGAGGCAGTCTGAGAAACTACATTCCAGCAGTCTGAGAAACTACATTCAGACAGTCTGAGAAACTACATTCCAGCGGTCTGAGAAATGACATTCAGGCAGTCTGAGAAACGATATTCAGGCAGTCTGAGAAATGATATTCAGGCAGTCTGAGAAACTACGTTCAGGCAGTCTGAGAATCTACGCTCAGGCGGTCTGAGAAACAACGTTCAGTCAATCTGAGAAACTACGTTCAGGTGGTCTGAGAAACTACGTTTAGGCGGTGTGAGATACTACATTCCAGCGGTCTCTGAAACTACATTCAGAAAGTCTGAGAAACTACGTTCAGGCAGTCTGAGAAACTACGCTCAGGCGGTCTGAGAAACTACATTCAGACAGTTTGAGAAACTATATTCAGGCAGTCTGAGAAATAACATTCAGGCTGTCTGAGAAACTACATTCAGACAGTCTGAGAAACGACACTCAGGCAGTCTGAGAAACTAGTTCAGACAGTCTGAGAAACTAATTTCCGGCAGTCTGAGAAACTATGCTCAGGCGGTCTGAGAAACTACATTCAGGCAGTCTGAGAAATAGGCTCAGACGGTCTGAGAAACTACATTCAGGCCGGCTGAGAAACTACATTCCGGGGTCTGGAAATCTACATTCCGGCGGTCTGAGAAAATACATTCAGGCAGTTTGAGAAACTACATGCATGCAGTCTGAGAAACTACATTCTGTTATTTTGAGAAACTACATTCAGGCGGTCTGAGAAACTACATTCTGGCAGTCTGAGAAAGTACATTCAGGCAGTCTGAGAAACTACATTCAAGCAGTCTGGGAAACTACATTCAGGCGGTCTGAGAAACTAAACTCCGGCGTTCTGAGAAACTACGCTGAGGCAGTCTGAGAAAGTGCATTCAGGCATTTTCAGAAAGTACATTCCGGCAGTCTGAGAAACAACATTCAGGCGGTCTGAGAAACTACATTCAGGCAGTCTGAGAAACTACATGCATACTGTCTGAGAAACCACCGTCAAGTGGGTCTGAGAAACTATGCTGAGGCGGTCAGAGAAACTACATTCAGACGGTCTGAGAAACCACATTCAAGGGGTCTGAGAAACTATGCTGAGGCGGTCAGAGAAACTACATTCAGTCGGTCTGAGAAACTACATTCAGTCGGTCTGAGAAACTACGTTCAGGCAGTCTGAGAAACTACACTCAGGCGGTCTGAGAAACTACGCTCAGGCGGTCTGAGAAACTACATTCAGGCGGTCTGAGAAACTACATTCAGACAGTCTGAGAAACTACGTTCAGGCAGTCTGAGAAACTACGCTCAGGCGGTCTGAGAAACTACGCTCAGGCGGTCTGAGAAACTACATTCAGACAGTTTGAGAATCTACGTTCAGGCGGTCTGAGAAACTATGTTCATGCTGTCTGTGAATTTCATTTAGCGGATCTGGGAAACTACATTCAGGCAGTCTGAGAAGCTACGATCAGGCGGTCTGAGAAACTGCGTTCAGGTGTTCTGAGAAACTGCATTCAGGTGTTCTGAGAAACTACGCTCAGGCGGACTGAGAAACTACATTCAGGCCGTCTGAGAAACAACTCAAGCAGTGTGAGAAACTACACTCAGTCAGTCTGAGACACTACATTCAGGCAGTCTGAGAAACTAAACTCCGGCGTTCTGAGAAACTACGCTGAGGCAGTCTGAGAAAGTGCATTCAGGCATTTTCAGAAAGTACATTCCGGCAGTCTGAGAAACAACATTCAGGCAGTCTGTGAAACAACATTCAAGCAGTCTGAGAAACTACATGCATACTGTCTGAGAAACCACCGTCAAGTGGGTCTGAGAAACTATGCTGAGGCGGTCAGAGAAACTACATTCAGACGGTCTGAGAAACTACATTCAGTACGTCAGAGAAACTACGTTCAGGCAGTCTGAGAAACTACATTCAGGCAGTCTGAGAAACTCCATTCAGGCAGTCTGAGAAACTACATTCAGGCAGTCTGAGAAACTACATTCAGTCAGTCTGAGAAACTACGTTCAGGCGGTCTGAGAAACTACGTTCAGGCAGTCTGAGAAACTGCATTCAGGTGTTCTGAGAAACTACGCTCAGGCGGACTGAGAAACTACATTCAGGCCGTCTGAGAAACAACTCAAGCAGTGTGAGAAACTACACTCAGTCAGTCTGAGAAATGACACTCAGACAGTCTGAGAAACTACATTCAGGCAGTCTGAGAAATTAAACTCCGGCGTTCTGAGAAACTACGCTGAGGCAGTCTGAGAAATGCATTCAGGCATTTTCAGAAAGTACATTCCGGCAGTCTGAGAAACAACATTCAGGCAGTCTGAGAAACTACATGCATACTGTCTGAGAAACCACAGTCAAGGGGTCTGAGAAACTATGCTGAGGCGGTCAGAGAAACTACATTCAGGCGGTCTGAGAAACTACGTTCAGGCAGTCTGAGAAACTACATTCAGGCAGTCTGAGAAATTACATTCAGGCGGTCTGAGAAACTACATTCAGACAGTCTGAGAAACTACATTCAGGCAGTCTGAGAAAGTACATTCAGTGGGTCTGAGAAACTACGTTCAGCTGGTCTGAGAAACTACATTCAGGCAGTCTGAGAAACTACATTCAGGCAGTCTGAGAAACTACATTCAGTGGGTCTGAGAAACTACGTTCAGCTGGTCTGAGAAACTACATTCAGGCGGTCTGAGAAACTATGTTCTGGCGGTGTAAGAAACTACATTCAGTCGGTCTGAGAAACTACATTCAGGCAGTCTGAGAAACTACGCTCAGGTGGACTGAGAAACCACAGTCAATGTGTCTGAGAAACTACATTCAGTCGGTCTGACAAACTACATTCAGGCAGTCTGAGAAACAACATTCAGTCGGTCTGAGAAACTAAATTTAGGCAGTCTGAGAAATAAGATTCAGGCTGTCTGAGAAACTACATTCAGACAGTCTGAGAAACGACACTCAGGCGGTCTGAGAAACTACGTTCAGTCAGTCTGAGAAACTACATTTAGGTAGTCTGAGAAACGACATTCTGGCAGTCTGAGAAACTACATTCAGGCAGTCTGAGAAACTACATTCAGGTGTCTGAGAAACTACATTGAGGCAGTCTGAGAAACTACATTCCAGCAGTCTGAGAAACTACATTCAGACAGTCTGAGAAACTACATTCCAGCGGTCTGAGAAACGACATTCAGGCAGTCTGAGAAACGATATTCAGGCAGTCTGAGAAACTACATTTCGAGAGTCTGAGAAACTACGTTCAGGCAGTCTGAGAATCTACGCTCAGGCGGTCTGAGAAACAACGTTCAGTCAATCTGAGAAACTACGTTCAGGTGGTCTGAGAAACTACGTTTAGGCGGTGTGAGATACTACATTCCAGCGGTCTCTGAAACTACATTCAGAAAGTCTGAGAAACTACGTTCAGGCAGTCTGAGAAACTACATTCAGACAGTTTGAGAAACTATATTCAGGCAGTCTGAGAAATAACATTCAGGCTGTCTGAGAAACTACATTCAGACAGTCTGAGAAACGACACTCAGGCAGTCTGAGAAACTAGTTCAGACAGTCTGAGAAACTAATTTCCGGCAGTCTGAGAAACTATGCTCAGGCGGTCTGAGAAACTACATTCAGGCAGTCTGAGAAATAGGCTCAGACGGTCTGAGAAACTACATTCAGGCCGGCTGAGAAACTACATTCCGGGGTCTGGAAATCTACATTCCGGCGGTCTGAGAAAATACATTCAGGCAGTCTGAGAAACTACATGCAGGCAGTCTGTGAAACTACATTCAGGCAGTCTGAGAAAATACATTCAGGCAGTCTGAGAAACTACATGCAGGCAGTCTGAGAAACTACATTCTGTTATTTTGAGAAACTAAATTCAGGCGGTCTGAGAAACTACATTCTGGCAGTCTGAGAAAGTACATTCAGGCAGTCTGAGAAACTACATTCAAGCAGTCTGGGAAACTACATTCAGGCGGTCTGAGAAACTACATTCTGTTATTTTGAGAAACTACATTCAGGCGGTCTGATAAACTACATTCTGGCAGTCTGAGAAAGTACATTCAGGCAGTCTGAAAAACTACATTCAGGCGGTCTGAGAAAGTACATTCCGGTGGTGTGAGAAATAGGCTCAGACGGTCTGAGAAGCTACATTCAGGCAGTCTGAGAAACTATAATCCGGCGTTCTGAGAAGCTATGCTGAGGCAGTCTCAGAAAGTGCATTCAGGCATTTTCAGAAACTACGTTCAGGCAGTCTGAGAAACTACATTCAGGTGGTTTGAGAAACTACACTCATGGGGTCTGAGAAATTGCATTCATGCGGTCTGAGAAACTACGCTCGGGCGGTCTGAGAAAATACGCACACATGATCAGACAAACTAAATTCAGGCAGTCTGAGAATCTGCACTCAGGCGGTCTGAGAAACTATATTCAGGCAGTCTTACAAACTACGTTCAGGCGGTCTGAGAAACTATATTCAGGCTGTCTGTGAATCTCATTTAGCGGGTCTGAGAAACTACGCTGAGGCAGTCTGAGAAACTACATTCAGGCTGTCTGAGAAACAACTCAAGCAGTGTGAGAAACTACACTCAGTCAGTCTGAGAAACGATATTCAGACAGTCTGAGAAACTACATTCAGGCAGTCTGAGAAACTAAACTCCGGCGTTCTGAGAAACTACGCTCAGGCGGTCTGAGAAACTACATTCAGACAGTTTGAGAATCTACGTTCAGGCGGTCTGAAAAACTATGTTCATGCTGTCTGTGAATTTCATTTAGCGGATCTGGGAAACTACATTCAGGCAGTCTGAGAAGCTACGATCAGGCGGTCTGAGAAACTGCGTTCAGGTGTTCTGAGAAACTGCATTCAGGTGTTCTGAGAAACTACGCTAAGGCGGACTGAGAAACTACATTCAGGCTGTCTGAGAAACAACTCAAGCAGTGTGAGAAACTACACTCAGTCAGTCTGAGAAACGATATTCAGACAGTCTGAGAAACTACATTCAGGCAGTCTGAGAAACTAACCTCCGGCGTTCTGAGAAACTACGCTGAGGCAGTCTGAGAAAGTGCATTCAGGCATTTTCAGAAAGTACATTCCGGCAGTCTGAGAAACAACATTCAGGCAGTCTGAGAAACTGCATTCAGGCAGTCTGAGAAACTACATTCAGGCAGTCTGAGAAACTACATTCAGTCGGTCTGAGAAACTACATTCAGGCAGTCTAAGAAACTACGCGCATACTGTCTGAGAAACCACAGTCAAGGGGTCTGAGAAACTATGCTGAGGCGGTCGGAGAAACTACATTCAGACGGTCTGAGAAACGACTTTCAGGCAGTCTGAGAAACTACATTCAGGCGGTCTGAGAAACTACATTAAGGCCGGCTGAGAAACTACATTCCGGGGTCTGGAAATCTACATTCTGGCGATCTGAGAAACTACATTCAGACGGTCTGAGAAACTACGCTCAGACCGACTGAGAAACTACATTCAGGACGCCTGAGAAACAACTCTGACAGTCTGAGAAACTGCACTCAGATGGTCTGAGAAAGTACATTCAGGCAGTCTGAGAAACTACGCTCAGGCGGTATGAGAAACTACATTCAGGCAGTCTGAGAAACGACGTTCATGTGATCTGAGAAACTACATTCAGGTGGTCCTAGAAACTACATTCCGGCGGCCTGAGAAACTACATTCATGCGGTCTGAGAAACGACATTCTGGCAGTCTGAGAAACTACATTCAGGCAGTCTGAGAAACTACATTCCAGCAGTCTGAGAAACTACATTCAGGCAGTCTGAGAAACTACACTCAGGCGGTATGAGAAACTACGTTTTGGCAGTCTGAGAAACTACATTCAGGCGGTCTGAGAAACTGCATTCAGGCGGTCTGAGAAACTACATTCAGGCAGTCTGAGAAACTAAATTTAGGCAGTCTGAGAAATAAGATTTAGGCTGTCTGAGAAACTACATTCAGACAGTCTGAGAAACGACACTCAGGCGGTCTGAGAAACTACGTTCAGTCAGTCTGAGAAACTACATTTAGGCAGTCTGAGAAACGACATTCTGGCAGTCTGAGAAACTACATTCAGGCAGTCTGAGAAACTACATTCAGGTGTCTGAGAAACTACATTGAGGCAGTCTGAGAAACTACATTCCAGCAGTCTGAGAAACTACATTCAGACAGTCTGAGAAACTACATTCCAGCGGTCTGAGAAACGACATTCAGGCAGTCTGAGAAACGATATTCAGTCAGTCTGAGAAACTACATTTCGAGAGTCTGAGAAACTACGTTCAGGCAGTCTGAGAATCTACGCTCAGGCGGTCTGAGAAACAACGTTCAGTCAATCTGAGAAACTACGTTCAGGTGGTCTGAGAAACTACGTTTAGGCGGTGTGAGATACTACATTCCAGCGGTCTCTGAAACTACATTCAGAAAGTCTGAGAAACTACGTTCAGGCAGTCTGAGAAACTACATTCAGACAGTTTGAGAAACTATATTCAGGCAGTCTGAGAAATAACATTCAGGCTGTCTGAGAAACTACATTCAGACAGTCTGAGAAACGACACTCAGGCAGTCTGAGAAACTAGTTCAGACAGTCTGAGAAACTAATTTCCGGCAGTCTGAGAAACTATGCTCAGGCGGTCTGAGAAACTACATTCAGGCAGTCTGAGAAATAGGCTCAGACGGTCTGAGAAACTACATTCAGGCCGGCTGAGAAACTACATTCCGGGGTCTGGAAATCTACATTCCGGCGGTCTGAGAAAATACATTCAGGCAGTCTGAGAAACTACATGCAGGCAGTCTGAGAAACTACATTCTGTTATTTTGAGAAACTACATTCAGGCGGTCTGAGAAACTACATTCTGGCAGTCTGAAAAAATACATTCAGGCAGTCTGAGAAACTACATTCAAGCAGTCTGGGAAACTACATTCAGGCGGTCTGAGAAACTACATTCTATTATTTTGAGAAACTACATTCAGGCGGTCTGATAAACTACATTCTGGCAGTCTGAGAAAGTACATTCAGGCAGTCTGAAAAACTACATTCAGGCGGTCTGAGAAAGTACATTCCGGTGGTGTGAGAAATAGGCTCAGACGATCTGAGAAGCTACATTCAGGCAGTCTGAGAAACTATAATCCGGCGTTCTGAGAAGCTATGCTGAGGCAGTCTGAGAAAGTGCATTCAGGCATTTTCAGAAACTACGTTCAGGCAGTCTGAGAAACTACATTCAGGTGGTTTGAGAAACTACACTCATGGGGTCTGAGAAATTGCATTCATGCGGTCTGAGAAACTACGCTTGGGCGGTCTGAGAAAATACGCACACATGATCAGACAAACTAAATTCAGGCAGTCTGAGAATCTGCACTCAGGCGGTCTGAGAAACTATATTCAGGCAGTCTTACAAACTACGTTCAGGCGGTCTGAGAAACTATATTCAGGCTGTCTGTGAATCTCATTCAGCGGGTCTGGGAAACTACATTCAGGCAGTCTGAGAAACTAAAATCAGGTGGTCTGAGAAACAACATTTAGGCAGTCTGAGAAACTATGCGCATACTGTCTGAGAAACCACTGTCAAGGGGTCTGAGAAACTATGCTGAGGCGATCTGAGAAACTACATTCAGACGGTCTGAGAAACTACAATTCGGCGTTCTGAGAAACTACACTGAGGCAGTCTGAGAAAGTGCATTCAGTCATTTTCAGAAACTACGTTCAGGCAGTCTGAGAAACTACATTCAGGTGGTCTGAGAAACTACGTTCAGGCAGTCTGAGAAACTACATTCAGCAGTCTGAGAAACTACACTCATGCGGTCTGAGTAACTACGTTCAGACAGTCTGAGAAACTACATTCAGGCAGTCTGAGAAACGACATTCAGGCAGTCTGAGAAACTACATTCAGGCAGTCTGAGAAACTACATTCAGGCGGTCTGAGAAACTACATTCAGACAGTCTGAGAAACTACGTTCAGGCAGTCTGAGAAACTACGCTCAGGCGGTCTGAGAAACTACATTCAGACAGTTTGAGAATCTACGTTCAGATGGTCTGAAAAACTATGTTCATGCTGTCTGTGAATTTCATTTCGCGGATCTGGGAAACTACATTCAGGCAGTCTGAGAAGCTACGATCAGGCGGTCTGAGAAACTGCGTTCAGGTGTTCTGAGAAACTGCATTCAGGTGTTCTGAGAAACTACGCTCAGGCGGACTGAGAAACTACATTCAGGCCGTCTGAGAAACAACTCAAGCAGTGTGAGAAACTACACTCAGTCAGTCTGAGAAACGATATTCAGACAGTCTGAGAAACTACATTCAGGCAGTCTGAGAAACTAAACTCCGGCGTTCTGAGAAACTACGCTGAGGCAGTCTGAGAAAGTGCATTCAGGCATTTTCAGAAAGTACATTCCGGCAGTCTGAGAAACAACATTCAGGCGGTCTGAGAAACTACATTCAGGCAGTCTGAGAAACTACATTCAAGCAGTCTGAGAAACTACATGCATACTGTCTGAGAAACCACCGTCAAGTGGGTCTGAGAAACTATGCTGAGGCGGTCAGAGAAACTACATTCAGACGGTCTGAGAAACCACATTCAAGGGGTCTGAGAAACTATGCTGAGGCGGTCAGAGAAACTACATTCAGTCGGTCTGAGAAACTACATTCAGTCGGTCTGAGAAACTACGTTCAGGCAGTCTGAGAAACTACGCTCAGGCGGTCTGAGAAACTACGCTCAGGCGGTCTGAGAAACTACATTCAGGCGGTCTGAGAAACTACATTCAGACAGTCTGAGAAACTACGTTCAGGCAGTCTGAGAAACTACACTCAGGCGGTCTGAGAAACTACGCTCAGGCGGTCTGAGAAACTACATTCAGACAGTTTGAGAATCTACGTTCAGGTGGTCTGAAAAACTATGTTCATGCTGTCTGTGAATTTCATTTAGCGGATCTGGGAAACTACATTCAGGCAGTCTGAGAAGCTACGATCAGGCGGTCTGAGAAACTGCGTTCAGGTGTTCTGAGAAACTGCATTCAGGTGTTCTGAGAAACTACGCTCAGGCGGACTGAGAAACTACATTCAGGCCGTCTGAGAAACAACTCAAACAGTGTGAGAAACTACACTCAGTCAGTCTGAGAAACGATATTCAGACAGTCTGAGAAACTACATTCAGGCAGTCTGAGAAACTAAACTCCGGCGTTCTGAGAAACTACGCTGAGGCAGTCTCAGAAAGTGCATTCAGGCATTTTCAGAAAGTACATTCCGGCAGTCTGAGAAACAACATTCAGGCAGTCTGTGAAACAACATTCAAGCAGTCTGAGAAACTACATGCATACTGTCTGAGAAACCACCGTCAAGTGGGTCTGAGAAACTATGCTGAGGCGGTCAGAGAAACTACATTCAGACGGTCTGAGAAACTACATTCAGTACGTCAGAGAAACTACGTTCAGGCAGTCTGAGAAACTACATTCAGGCAGTCTGAGAAACTCCATTCAGGCAGTCTGAGAAACTACATTCAGGCAGTCTGAGAAACTACGTTCAGGCGGTCTGAGAAACTACGTTCAGGCAGTCTGAGAAACTGCATTCAGGTGTTCTGAGAAACTACGCTCAGGCGGACTGAGAAACTACATTCAGGCCGTCTGAGAAACAACTCAAGCAGTGTGAGAAACTATACTCAGTCAGTCTGAGAAATGACACTCAGACAGTCTGAGAAACTACATTCAGGCAGTCTGAGAAATTAAACTCCGGCGTTCTGAGAAACTACGCTGAGGCAGTCTGAGAAAGTGCATTCAGGCATTTTCAGAAAGTACATTCCGGCAGTCTGAGAAACAACATTCAGGCAGTCTGAGAAACTACATGCATACTGTCTGAGAAACCACAGTCAAGGGGTCTGAGAAACTATGCTGAGGCGGTCAGAGAAACTACATTCAGGCGGTCTGAGAAACTACGTTCAGGCAGTCTGAGAAACTACATTCAGGCAGTCTGAGAAATTACATTCAGGCGGTCTGAGAAACTACATTCAGACAGTCTGAGAAACTACATTCAGGCAGTCTGAGAAACTACATTCAGTGGGTCTGAGAAACTACGTTCAGCTGGTCTGAGAAACTACATTCAGGCAGTCTGAGAAACTACATTCAGGCAGTCTGAGAAACTACATTCAGTGGGTCTGAGAAACTACGTTCAGCTGGTCTGAGAAACTACATTCAGGCGGTCTGAGAAACTATGTTCTGGCAGTGTAAGAAACTACATTCAGTCGGTCTGAGAAACTACATTCAGGCAGTCTGAGAAACTACGCTCAGGTGGACTGAGAAACCACAGTCAATGTGTCTGAGAAACTACATTCAGTCGGTCTGAGAAACTACTTTCAGGCAGTCTGAGAAACAACATTCAGTCGGTCTGAGAAACTACATTCAGTCGGTCTGAGAAACAACATTCAGTCGGTCTGAGAAACTACATTCAGCCAGTCTGAGAAACTACATTCAGGCAGTCTGAGAAACTACATTCAGTACGTCTGAGAAACGACATTCAGGCGGTCTGAGAAACTACATTCAGGCCGGCTGAGAAACTACATTCTGGGGTCTGGAAATCTACATTCCGGCCATCTGAGAAACTACATTAAGACGGTCTGAGAAATTACGCTCAGACGGACCGAGAAACTACATTAAGGCCGTCTGTGAAACAACTCAGACAGTCTGAGAAACTACATTCAGTCGGTCTGAGAAACAACATTCAGTCGGTCTGAGAAACTACATTCAGCCAGTCTGAGAAATAGGCTCAGACGGTCGGAGAAGCTACATTCAGGCAGTCTGAGAAACTATAATCCGGCGTTCTGAGAAGCTACACTGAGGCAGTCTGAGAAAGTGCATTCAGGCATTTTCAGAAACTACGTTCAGGCGGACTGAGAAACTACATTCCGGGGTCTGGAAATCGACATTCCGGCGATCTGAGAAACCACATTCAGGCAGTCTGAGAAACTACATTCATGCGGTCTGAGAAACGACATTCAAGCGGTGTGAAAAACTACATTCAGGCAGTCTGAGAAATGACATTCAGGCAGTCTGAGAAATGACATTCAGACAGTCTGAGAAACTACACTCAGTCAGTCTGAGAAACTACATTCAGACGGTCTGAGAAAGTACATTCAGGTGGTCTGAGAAACAGGCTCAGACGATCTGAGAAGCTACATTCAGGCAGTCTGAGAAACTATAATCCGGCGTTCTGAGAAGCTATGCTGAGGCAGTCTGAGAAAGTGCATTCAGGCATTTTCAGAAAATATGTTCAGGCAGTCTGAGAAACTACATTCAGGTGGTTTGAGAAACTACATTCAGGCAGTCTGAGAAATTGCATTCATGAGGTCTGAGAAACTACGCTCAGCCGGTGTGAGAAATTACGCACACACGATCAGACAAACTACATTCAGGCAGTCTGAGAAGCTACACTCAGACAGTCTGAGAAACTACACTCAGACAGTCTGAGAAACTACATTCAGGTGGTCTGAGAAACCACATTCAGGCAGTCTGAGAAACTACATTCAGGCGGTCTGAGAAACTACATTCAGGTGGTCTGAGAAACTACATTCAGGCAGTCTGAGAGACAACATTCAGGTGGTCTGAGAAACTACATTCAGACAGTCTGAGAAACTATATTCAGGCAGTCTGAGAAATAACATTCAGGCTGTCTGAGAAACTACATTCAGACAGTCTGAGAAACGACACTCAGGCGGTCTGAGAAACTAGTTCAGACAGTCTGAGAAACTAATTTCCGGCAGTCTGAGAAATAGGATCAGACGGTCTGAGAAACTACATTCAGGCCGGCTGAGAAACTACATTCCAGGGTCTGTAAATCTACATTCAGGCGGTCTGAGAAAATACATTCAGGCGGTCTGAGAAACTACATGCAGGCAGTCTGAGAAACTACATTCTGTTATTTTGAGAAACTACAGTGAGGCGGTCTGAGAAACTACATTCTGGCAGTCTGAGAAACTACATTCAGGCCGTCTGAGAAACTACATTCAGGCCGTCTGAGAAACAACTCAGACAGTCTGAGAAACTACACTCAGTCAGTCAGAGAAACTACACTCAGTCAGTCTGAGAAACTACATTCGGGCAGTCTGAGAAACTACAGTCAGGCAGTCTGAGAAACTCCATTCAGGCAGTCTGAGAAATTACATTCAGGCAGTCTGAGAAACTACATTCAGTCGGTCTGAGAAACTACGTTCAGGCGGTCTGAGAAACTACGTTCAGGCAGTCTGAGAAACTGCGTTCAGGTGTTCTGAGAAACTGCATTCAGGTGTTCTGAGAAACTACGCTCAGGCGGATTGAGAAACTACATTCAGGCCGTCTGAGAAACAACTCAAGCAGTGTGAGAAACTACACTCAGTCAGTCTGAGAAATGACACTCAGACAGTCTGAGAAACTACATTCAGGCAGTCTGAGAAATTAAACTCCGGCGTTCTGAGAAACTACGCTGAGGCAGTCTGAGAAAGTGCATTCAGGCATTTTCAGAAAGTACATTCCGGCAGTCTGAGAAACAACATTCAGACAGTCTGTGAAACTACATGCATACTGTCTGAGAAACCACATTCAAGGGGTCTGAGAAACTATGCTGAGGCGGTCAGAGAAACTACATTCAGACGGTCTGAGAAACTACATTCAGTCGGTCTGAGAAACTACGTTCAGACAGTCTGAGAAACTACGCTCAGGCGGTCTGAGAAACTACGCTCAGGCGGTCTGAGAAACTACATTCAGGCGGTCTGAGAAACTACATTCAGACAGTCTGAGAAACTACGTTCAGGCAGTCTGAGAAACTACGCTCAGGCGGTCTGAGAAACTACATTCAGGCGGTCTGAGAAACTACATTCAGACAGTCTGAGAAACTACGCTCAGGCGGTCTGAGAAACTACGTTCAGGCAGTCTGAGAAACTGCGTTCAGGTGTTCTGAGAAACTGCATTCAGGTGTTCTGAGAAACTACGCTCAGGCGGACTGAGAAACTACATTCCGGCGGTCTTAGAAACAACTCAAGCAGTGTGAGAAACTACACTCAGACAGTCTGAGAAACTACATTCAGGCAGTCTGAGAAATTAAACTCCGGCGTTCTGAGAAACTACGCTGAGGCAGTCTGAGAAAGTGCATTCAGGCATTTTCAGAAAGTACATTCCGGCAGTCTGAGAAACAACATTCAGGCGGTCTGAGAAACTACGTTCAGGCGGTCTGAGACACTACGTTTAGGCAGTCTGAGAAACTGCGTTCAGGTGTTCTGAGAAACTGCATTCAGGTGTTCTGAGAAACTACGCTCAGGCGGACTGAGAAACTACATTCAGGCCGTCTGAGAAACAACTCAAGCAGTGTGAGAAACTACACTCAGTCAGTCTGAGAAATGACACTCAGACAGTCTGAGAAACTACATTCAGGCAGTCTGAGAAATTAAACTCCGGCGTTCTGAGAAACTACGCTGAGGCAGTCTGAGAAAGTGCATTCAGGCATTTTCAGAAAGTACATTCCGGCAGTCTGAGAAACAACATTCAGACAGTCTGAGAAACTACATGCATACTGTCTGAGAAACCACATTCAAGGGGTCTGAGAAACTATGCTGAGGCGGTCAGAGAAACTACATTCAGGCGGTCTGAGAAACTACATTCAGTCGGTCTGAGAAACTACGTTCAGGCAGTCTGAGAAACTACGTTCAGGCAGTCTGAGAAACTACGCTCAGGCGGTCTGAGAAACTACGCTCAGGCAGTCTGAGAAACTACATTCAGGCGGTCTGAGAAACTACATTCAGGCGGTCTGAGAAACTACATTCAGACAGTCTGAGAAACTACGTTCAGGCAGTCTGAGAAACTACGCTCAGGCGGTCTGAGAAACTACGCTCAGGCGGTCTGAGAAACTACATTCAGACAGTTTGAGAATCTACGTTCAGGCGGTCTGAAAAACTATGTTCATGCTGTCTGTGAATTTCATTTAGCGGATCTGGGAAACTACATTCAGGCAGTCTGAGAAGCTACGATCAGGCGGTCTGAGAAACTGCGTTCAGGTGTTCTGAGAAACTACGCTCAGGCGGACTGAGAAACTACATTCAGGCCGTCTGAGAAACAACTCAAGCAGTGTGAGAAACTACACTCAGTCAGTCTGAGAAACGATATTCAGACAGTCTGAGAAACTACATTCAGGCAGTCTGAGAAACTAAACTCCGGCGTTCTGAGAAACTACGCTGAGGCAGTCTGAGAAAGTGCATTCAGGCATTTTCAGAAAGTACATTCCGGCAGTCTGAGAAACAACATTCAGGCAGTCTGTGAAACAACATTCAAGCAGTCTGAGAAACTACATGCATACTGTCTGAGAAACCACCGTCAAGTGGGTCTGAGAAACTATGCTGAGGCGGTCAGAGAAACTACATTCAGACGGTCTGAGAAACTACATTCAGTCGGTCAGAGAAACTACGTTCAGGCAGTCTGAGAAACTACATTCAGGCAGTCTGAGAAACTCCATTCAGGCAGTCTGAGAAACTACATTCAGTCAGTCTGAGAAACTACGTTCAGGCAGTCTGAGAAACTACATTCAGGCAGTCTGAGAAACTCCATTCAGGCAGTCTGAGAAACTACATTCAGTCAGTCTGAGAAACTACATTCAGTCAGTCTGAGAAACTACATTCAGTCGGTCAGAGAAACTACGTTCAGGCAGTCTGAGAAACTACATTCAGGCAGTCTGAGAAACTCCATTCAGGCAGTCTGAGAAACTACATTCAGTCAGTCTGAGAAACTACGTTCAGGCAGTCTGAGAAACTACATTCAGGCAGTCTGAGAAACTCCATTCAGGCAGTCTGAGAAACTACATTCAGTCAGTCTGAGAAACTACATTCAGGCAGTCTGAGAAACTACATTCAGGCAGTCTGAGAAACTACATTCAGGCAGTCTGAGAAACTACATTCAGTCAGTCTGAGAAACTACGTTCAGGCGGTCTGAGAAACTACGTTCAGGCAGTCTGAGAAACTGCATTCAGGTGTTCTGAGAAACTACGCTCAGGCGGACTGAGAAACTACATTCAGGCCGTCTGAGAAACAACTCAAGCAGTGTGAGAAACTACATTCAGTCAGTCTGAGAAATGACACTCAGACAGTCTGAGAAACTACATTCAGGCAGTCTGAGAAATTAAACTCCGGCGTTCTGAGAAACTACGCTGAGGCAGTCTGAGAAAGTGCATTCAGGCATTTTCAGAAAGTACATTCCGGCAGTCTGAGAAACAACATTCAGGCAGTCTGAGAAACTACATGCATACTGTCTGAGAAACCACATTCAAGGGGTCTGAGAAACTATGCTGAGGCGGTCAGAGAAACTACATTCAGGCGGTCTGAGAAACTACGTTCAGGCAGTCTGAGAAACTACATTCAGGCAGTCTGAGAAATTACATTCAGGCGGTCTGAGAAACTACATTCAGACAGTCTGAGAAACTACATTCAGGCAGTCTGAGAAAGTACATTCAGTGGGTCTGAGAAACTACGTTCAGCTGGTCTGAGAAACTACATTCAGGCAGTCTGAGAAACTACATTCAGGCAGTCTGAGAAACTACATTCAGTGGGTCTGAGAAACTACGTTCAGCTGGTCTGAGAAACTACATTCAGGCGGTCTGAGAAACTATGTTCTGGCGGTGTAAGAAACTACATTCAGTCGGTCTGAGAAACTACATTCAGGCAGTCTGAGAAACTACGCTCAGGTGGACTGAGAAACCACAGTCAATGTGTCTGAGAAACTACATTCAGTCGGTCTGAGAAACTACATTCAGGCAGTCTGCGAAACAACATTCAGTCGGTCTGAGAAACTACATTCAGTCGGTCTGAGAAACAACATTCAGTCGGTCTGAGAAACTACATTCAGCCAGTCTGAGAAACTACGTTCAGGCGGTCTGAGAAACTACGTTCAGGCAGTCTGAGAAACTGCATTCAGGTGTTCTGAGAAACTACGCTCAGGCGGACTGAGAAACTACATTCAGGCCGTCTGAGAAACAACTCAAGCAGTGTGAGAAACTACATTCAGTCAGTCTGAGAAATGACACTCAGACAGTCTGAGAAACTACATTCAGGCAGTCTGAGAAATTAAACTCCGGCGTTCTGAGAAACTACGCTGAGGCAGTCTGAGAAGGTGCATTCAGGCATTTTCAGAAAGTACATTCCGGCAGTCTGAGAAACAACATTCAGGCAGTCTGAGAAACTACATGCATACTGTCTGAGAAACCACATTCAAGGGGTCTGAGAAACTATGCTGAGGCGGTCAGAGAAACTACATTCAGGCGGTCTGAGAAACTACGTTCAGGCAGTCTGAGAAACTACATTCAGGCAGTCTGAGAAATTACATTCAGGCGGTCTGAGAAACTACATTCAGACAGTCTGAGAAACTACATTCAGGCAGTCTGAGAAAGTACATTCAGTGGGTCTGAGAAACTACGTTCAGCTGGTCTGAGAAACTACATTCAGGCAGTCTGAGAAACTACATTCAGGCAGTCTGAGAAACTACATTCAGTGGGTCTGAGAAACTACGTTCAGCTGGTCTGAGAAACTACATTCAGGCGGTCTGAGAAACTATGTTCTGGCGGTGTAAGAAACTACATTCAGTCGGTCTGAGAAACTACATTCAGGCAGTCTGAGAAACTACGCTCAGGTGGACTGAGAAACCACAGTCAATGTGTCTGAGAAACTACATTCAGTCGGTCTGAGAAACTACATTCAGGCAGTCTGCGAAACAACATTCAGTCGGTCTGAGAAACTACATTCAGTCGGTCTGAGAAACAACATTCAGTCGGTCTGAGAAACTACATTCAGCCAGTCTGAGAAACTACATTCAGGCAGTCTGAGAAACTACATTCAGTACGTCTGAGAAACTACATTCAGGCAGTCTGAGAAACTACGCGCATACTGTCTGAGAAACCACAGTCAAGGGGTCTGTGAAACTATGCTGAGGCGGTCTGAGAAACGACATTCAGGCGGTCTGAGAAACTACATTCAGGCCGGCTGAGAAACTACATTCTGGGGTCTGGAAATCTACATTCCGGCCATCTGAGAAACTACATTAAGACGGTCTGAGAAACTACGCTCAGACGGACCGAGAAACTACATTAAGGCCGTCTGTGAAACAACTCAGACAGTCTGAGAAACTACATTCAGTCGGTCTGAGAAACAACATTCAGTCGGTCTGAGAAACTACATTCAGCCAGTCTGAGAAATAGGCTCAGACGGTCGGAGAAGCTACATTCAGGCAGTCTGAGAAACTATAATCCGGCGTTCTGAGAAGCTACACTGAGGCAGTCTGAGAAAGTGCATTCAGGCATTTTCAGAAACTACGTTCAGGCGGACTGAGAAACTACATTCCGGGGTCTGGAAATCGACATTCCGGCGATCTGAGAAACCACATTCAGGCAGTCTGAGAAACTACATTCATGCGGTCTGAGAAACGACATTCAAGCGGTGTGAAAAACTACATTCAGGCAGTCTGAGAAATGACATTCAGGCAGTCTGAGAAATGACATTCAGACAGTCTGAGAAACTACACTCAGTCAGTCTGAGAAACTACATTCAGACGGTCTGAGAAAGTACATTCAGGTGGTCTGAGAAACAGGCTCAGACGATCTGAGAAGCTACATTCAGGCAGTCTGAGAAACTATAATCCGGCGTTCTGAGAAGCTATGCTGAGGCAGTCTGAGAAAGTGCATTCAGGCATTTTCAGAAAATATGTTCAGGCAGTCTGAGAAACTACATTCAGGTGGTTTGAGAAACTACATTCAGGCAGTCTGAGAAATTGCATTCATGAGGTCTGAGAAACTACGCTCAGCCGGTGTGAGAAATTACGCACACACGATCAGACAAACTACATTCAGGCAGTCTGAGAAGCTACACTCAGACAGTCTGAGAAACTACACTCAGACAGTCTGAGAAACTACATTCAGGCGGTCTGAGAAACCACATTCAGGCAGTCTGAGAAACTACATTCAGGCGGTCTGAGAAACTACATTCAGGTGGTCTGAGAAACTACATTCAGGCAGTCTGAGAGACAACATTCAGGTGGTCTGAGAAACTACATTCAGACAGTCTGAGAAACTATATTCAGGCAGTCTGAGAAATAACATTCAGGCTGTCTGAGAAACTACATTCAGACAGTCTGAGAAACGACACTCAGGCGGTCTGAGAAACTAGTTCAGACAGTCTGAGAAACTAATTTCCGGCAGTCTGAGAAATAGGATCAGACGGTCTGAGAAACTACATTCAGGCCGGCTGAGAAACTACATTCCAGGGTCTGTAAATCTACATTCAGGCGGTCTGAGAAAATACATTCAGGCGGTCTGAGAAACTACATGCAGGCAGTCTGAGAAACTACATTCTGTTATTTTGAGAAACTACAGTGAGGCGGTCTGAGAAACTACATTCTGGCAGTCTGAGAAACTACATTCAGGCCGTCTGAGAAACTACATTCAGGCCGTCTGAGAAACAACTCAGACAGTCTGAGAAACTACACTCAGTCAGTCAGAGAAACTACACTCAGTCAGTCTGAGAAACTACATTCGGGCAGTCTGAGAAACTACAGTCAGGCAGTCTGAGAAACTCCATTCAGGCAGTCTGAGAAATTACATTCAGGCAGTCTGAGAAACTACATTCAGTCGGTCTGAGAAACTACGTTCAGGCGGTCTGAGAAACTACGTTCAGGCAGTCTGAGAAACTGCGTTCAGGTGTTCTGAGAAACTGCATTCAGGTGTTCTGAGAAACTACGCTCAGGCGGACTGAGAAACTACATTCAGGCCGTCTGAGAAACAACTCAAGCAGTGTGAGAAACTACACTCAGTCAGTCTGAGAAATGACACTCAGACAGTCTGAGAAACTACATTCAGGCAGTCTGAGAAATTAAACTCCGGCGTTCTGAGAAACTACGCTGAGGCAGTCTGAGAAAGTGCATTCAGGCATTTTCAGAAAGTACATTCCGGCAGTCTGAGAAACAACATTCAGACAGTCTGTGAAACTACATGCATACTGTCTGAGAAACCACATTCAAGGGGTCTGAGAAACTATGCTGAGGCGGTCAGAGAAACTACATTCAGACGGTCTGAGAAACTACATTCAGTCGGTCTGAGAAACTACGTTCAGACAGTCTGAGAAACTACGCTCAGGCGGTCTGAGAAACTACGCTCAGGCGGTCTGAGAAACTACATTCAGGCGGTCTGAGAAACTACATTCAGACAGTCTGAGAAACTACGTTCAGGCAGTCTGAGAAACTACGCTCAGGCGGTCTGAGAAACTACGTTCAGGCAGTCTGAGAAACTGCGTTCAGGTGTTCTGAGAAACTGCATTCAGGTGTTCTGAGAAACTACGCTCAGGCGGACTGAGAAACTACATTCCGGCGGTCTTAGAAACAACTCAAGCAGTGTGAGAAACTACACTCAGACAGTCTGAGAAACTACATTCAGGCAGTCTGAGAAATTAAACTCCGGCGTTCTGAGAAACTACGCTGAGGCAGTCTGAGAAAGTGCATTCAGGCATTTTCAGAAAGTACATTCCGGCAGTCTGAGAAACAACATTCAGGCGGTCTGAGAAACTACGTTCAGGCGGTCTGAGACACTACGTTTAGGCAGTCTGAGAAACTGCGTTCAGGTGTTCTGAGAAACTGCATTCAGGTGTTCTGAGAAACTACGCTCAGGCGGACTGAGAAACTACATTCAGGCCGTCTGAGAAACAACTCAAGCAGTGTGAGAAACTACACTCAGTCAGTCTGAGAAATGACACTCAGACAGTCTGAGAAACTACATTCAGGCAGTCTGAGAAATTAAACTCCGGCGTTCTGAGAAACTACGCTGAGGCAGTCTGAGAAAGTGCATTCAGGCATTTTCAGAAAGTACATTCCGGCAGTCTGAGAAACAACATTCAGACAGTCTGAGAAACTACATGCATACTGTCTGAGAAACCACATTCAAGGGGTCTGAGAAACTATGCTGAGGCGGTCAGAGAAACTACATTCAGGCGGTCTGAGAAACTACATTCAGTCGGTCTGAGAAACTACGTTCAGGCAGTCTGAGAAACTACGTTCAGGCAGTCTGAGAAACTACGCTCAGGCGGTCTGAGAAACTACGCTCAGGCAGTCTGAGAAACTACATTCAGGCGGTCTGAGAAACTACATTCAGGCGGTCTGAGAAACTACATTCAGACAGTCTGAGAAACTACGTTCAGGCAGTCTGAGAAACTACGCTCAGGCGGTCTGAGAAACTACGCTCAGGCGGTCTGAGAAACTACATTCAGACAGTTTGAGAATCTACGTTCAGGCGGTCTGAAAAACTATGTTCATGCTGTCTGTGAATTTCATTTAGCGGATCTGGGAAACTACATTCAGGCAGTCTGAGAAGCTACGATCAGGCGGTCTGAGAAACTGCGTTCAGGTGTTCTGAGAAACTGCATTCAGGTGTTCTGAGAAACTACGCTCAGGCGGACTGAGAAACTACATTCAGGCCGTCTGAGAAACAACTCAAGCAGTGTGAGAAACTACACTCAGTCAGTCTGAGAAACGATATTCAGACAGTCTGAGAAACTACATTCAGGCAGTCTGAGAAACTAAACTCCGGCGTTCTGAGAAACTACGCTGAGGCAGTCTGAGAAAGTGCATTCAGGCATTTTCAGAAAGTACATTCCGGCAGTCTGAGAAACAACATTCAGGCAGTCTGTGAAACAACATTCAAGCAGTCTGAGAAACTACATGCATACTGTCTGAGAAACCACCGTCAAGTGGGTCTGAGAAACTATGCTGAGGCGGTCAGAGAAACTACATTCAGACGGTCTGAGAAACTACATTCAGTCGGTCAGAGAAACTACGTTCAGGCAGTCTGAGAAACTACATTCAGGCAGTCTGAGAAACTCCATTCAGGCAGTCTGAGAAACTACATTCAGTCAGTCTGAGAAACTACGTTCAGGCAGTCTGAGAAACTACATTCAGGCAGTCTGAGAAACTCCATTCAGGCAGTCTGAGAAACTACATTCAGTCAGTCTGAGAAACTACATTCAGTCAGTCTGAGAAACTACATTCAGTCGGTCAGAGAAACTACGTTCAGGCAGTCTGAGAAACTACATTCAGGCAGTCTGAGAAACTCCATTCAGGCAGTCTGAGAAACTACATTCAGTCAGTCTGAGAAACTACGTTCAGGCAGTCTGAGAAACTACATTCAGGCAGTCTGAGAAACTCCATTCAGGCAGTCTGAGAAACTACATTCAGTCAGTCTGAGAAACTACATTCAGGCAGTCTGAGAAACTACATTCAGGCAGTCTGAGAAACTACATTCAGGCAGTCTGAGAAACTACATTCAGTCAGTCTGAGAAACTACGTTCAGGCGGTCTGAGAAACTACGTTCAGGCAGTCTGAGAAACTGCATTCAGGTGTTCTGAGAAACTACGCTCAGGCGGACTGAGAAACTACATTCAGGCCGTCTGAGAAACAACTCAAGCAGTGTGAGAAACTACATTCAGTCAGTCTGAGAAATGACACTCAGACAGTCTGAGAAACTACATTCAGGCAGTCTGAGAAATTAAACTCCGGCGTTCTGAGAAACTACGCTGAGGCAGTCTGAGAAAGTGCATTCAGGCATTTTCAGAAAGTACATTCCGGCAGTCTGAGAAACAACATTCAGGCAGTCTGAGAAACTACATGCATACTGTCTGAGAAACCACAGTCAAGGGGTCTGAGAAACTATGCTGAGGCGGTCAGAGAAACTACATTCAGGCGGTCTGAGAAACTACGTTCAGGCAGTCTGAGAAACTACATTCAGGCAGTCTGAGAAATTACATTCAGGCGGTCTGAGAAACTACATTCAGACAGTCTGAGAAACTACATTCAGGCAGTCTGAGAAAGTACATTCAGTGGGTCTGAGAAACTACGTTCAGCTGGTCTGAGAAACTACATTCAGGCAGTCTGAGAAACTACATTCAGGCAGTCTGAGAAACTACATTCAGTGGGTCTGAGAAACTACGTTCAGCTGGTCTGAGAAACTACATTCAGGCGGTCTGAGAAACTATGTTCTGGCGGTGTAAGAAACTACATTCAGTCGGTCTGAGAAACTACATTCAGGCAGTCTGAGAAACTACGCTCAGGTGGACTGAGAAACCACAGTCAATGTGTCTGAGAAACTACATTCAGTCGGTCTGAGAAACTACATTCAGGCAGTCTGCGAAACAACATTCAGTCGGTCTGAGAAACTACATTCAGTCGGTCTGAGAAACAACATTCAGTCGGTCTGAGAAACTACATTCAGCCAGTCTGAGAAACTACATTCAGGCAGTCTGAGAAACTACATTCAGTACGTCTGAGAAACTACATTCAGGCAGTCTGAGAAACTAAGCGCATACTGTCTGAGAAACCACAGTCAAGGGGTCTGTGAAACTATGCTGAGGCGGTCTGAGAAACGACATTCAGGCGGTCTGAGAAACTACATTCAGGCCGGCTGAGAAACTACATTCTGGGGTCTGGAAATCTACATTCCGGCCATCTGAGAAACTACATTAAGACGGTCTGAGAAACTACGCTCAGACGGACCGAGAAACTACATTAAGGCCGTCTGTGAAACAACTCAGACAGTCTGAGAAACTACATTCAGTCGGTCTGAGAAACAACATTCAGTCGGTCTGAGAAACTACATTCAGCCAGTCTGAGAAATAGGCTCAGACGGTCGGAGAAGCTACATTCAGGCAGTCTGAGAAACTATAATCCGGCGTTCTGAGAAGCTACACTGAGGCAGTCTGAGAAAGTGCATTCAGGCATTTTCAGAAACTACGTTCAGGCGGACTGAGAAACTACATTCCGGGGTCTGGAAATCGACATTCCGGCGATCTGAGAAACCACATTCAGGCAGTCTGAGAAACTACATTCATGCGGTCTGAGAAACGACATTCAAGCGGTGTGAAAAACTACATTCAGGCAGTCTGAGAAATGACATTCAGGCAGTCTGAGAAATGACATTCAGACAGTCTGAGAAACTACACTCAGTCAGTCTGAGAAACTACATTCAGACGGTCTGAGAAAGTACATTCAGGTGGTCTGAGAAACAGGCTCAGACGATCTGAGAAGCTACATTCAGGCAGTCTGAGAAACTATAATCCGGCGTTCTGAGAAGCTATGCTGAGGCAGTCTGAGAAAGTGCATTCAGGCATTTTCAGAAAATATGTTCAGGCAGTCTGAGAAACTACATTCAGGTGGTTTGAGAAACTACATTCAGGCAGTCTGAGAAATTGCATTCATGAGGTCTGAGAAACTACGCTCAGCCGGTGTGAGAAATTACGCACACACGATCAGACAAACTACATTCAGGCAGTCTGAGAAGCTACACTCAGACAGTCTGAGAAACTACACTCAGACAGTCTGAGAAACTACATTCAGGCGGTCTGAGAAACCACATTCAGGCAGTCTGAGAAACTACATTCAGGCGGTCTGAGAAACTACATTCAGGTGGTCTGAGAAACTACATTCAGGCAGTCTGAGAGACAACATTCAGGTGGTCTGAGAAACTACATTCAGACAGTCTGAGAAACTATATTCAGGCAGTCTGAGAAATAACATTCAGGCTGTCTGAGAAACTACATTCAGACAGTCTGAGAAACGACACTCAGGCGGTCTGAGAAACTAGTTCAGACAGTCTGAGAAACTAATTTCCGGCAGTCTGAGAAACTATGCTCAGGCGGTCTGAGAAACTACATTCAGGCAGTCTGAGAAATAGGATCAGACGGTCTGAGAAACTACATTCAGGCCGGCTGAGAAACTACATTCCAGGGTCTGGAAATCTACATTCAGGCGGTCTGAGAAAATACATTCAGGCGGTCTGAGAAACTACATGCAGGCAGTCTGAGAAACTACATTCTGTTATTTTGAGAAACTACAGTGAGGCGGTCTGAGAAACTACATTCTGGCAGTCTGAGAAAGTACATTCAGGCAGTCTGAGAAACTACATTCAGGCCGTCTGAGAAACAACTCAGACAGTCTGAGAAACTACACTCAGTCAGTCAGAGAAACTACACTCAGTCAGTCTGAGAAACTACATTCGGGCAGTCTGAGAAACTCCATTCAGGCAGTCTGAGAAATTACATTCAGGCAGTCTGAGAAACTACATTCAGTCAGTCTGAGAAACTACGTTCAGGCGGTCTCAGAAACTACGTTCAGGCAGTCTGAGAAACTGCGTTCAGGTGTTCTGAGAAACTGCATTCAGGTGTTCTGAGAAACTACGCTCAGGCGGACTGAGAAACTACATTCAGGCCGTCTGAGAAACAACTCAAGCAGTGTGAGAAACTACACTCAGTCAGTCTGAGAAATGACACTCAGACAGTCTGAGAAACTACATTCAGGCAGTCTGAGAAATTAAACTCCGGCGTTCTGAGAAACTACGCTGAGGCAGTCTGAGAAAGTGCATTCAGGCATTTTCAGAAAGTACATTCCGGCAGTCTGAGAAACAACATTCAGACAGTCTGTGAAACTACATGCATACTGTCTGAGAAACCACATTCAAGGGGTCTGAGAAACTATGCTGAGGCAGTCAGAGAAACTACATTCAGACGGTCTGAGAAACTACATTCAGTCGGTCTGAGAAACTACGTTCAGGCAGTCTGAGAAACTACGCTCAGGCGGTCTGAGAAACTACGCTCAGGCGGTCTGAGAAACTACATTCAGGCGGTCTGAGAAACTACATTCAGACAGTCTGAGAAACTACGTTCGGGCAGTCTGAGAAACTACGCTCAGGCGGTCTGAGAAACTACGTTCAGGCAGTCTGAGAAACTGCGTTCAGGTGTTCTGAGAAACTGCATTCAGGTGTTCTGAGAAACTACGCTCAGGCGGACTGAGAAACTACATTCAGGCGGTCTTAGAAACAACTCAAGCAGTGTGAGAAACTACACTCAGACAGTCTGAGAAACTACATTCAGGCAGTCTGAGAAACTACGTTCAGGCAGTCTGAGAAACTACGCTCAGGCGGTCTGAGAAACTACGTTCAGGCAGTCTGAGAAACTGCGTTCAGGTGTTCTGAGAAACTGCATTCAGGTGTTCTGAGAAACTACGCTCAGGCGGACTGAGAAACTACATTCAGGCGGTCTTAGAAACAACTCAAGCAGTGTGAGAAACTACACTCAGACAGTCTGAGAAACTACATTCAGGCAGTCTGAGAAATTAAACTCCGGCGTTCTGAGAAACTACGCTGAGGCAGTCTGAGAAAGTGCATTCAGGCATTTTCAGAAAGTACATTCCGGCAGTCTGAGAAACAACATTCAGGCAGTCTGAGAAACTACATGCATACTGTCTGAGAAACCACAGTCAAGGGGTCTGAGAAACTATGCTGAGGCGGTCAGAGAAACTACATTCAGGCGGTCTGAGAAACTACATTCAGGCAGTCTGAGAAATTACATTCAGGCGGTCTGAGAAACTACATTCAGACAGTCTGAGAAACTACATTCAGGCAGTCTGAGAAAGTACATTCAGTGGGTCTGAGAAACTACGTTCAGCTGGTCTGAGAAACTACATTCAGGCAGTCTGAGAAACTACATTCAGGCAGTCTGAGAAACTACATTCAGTGGGTCTGAGAAACTACGTTCAGCTGGTCTGAGAAACTACATTCAGGCGGTCTGAGAAACTATGTTCTGGCGGTGTAAGAAACTACATTCAGTCGGTCTGAGAAACTACATTCAGGCAGTCTGAGAAACTACGCTCAGGTGGACTGAGAAACCACAGTCAATGTGTCTGAGAAACTACATTCAGTCGGTCTGAGAAACTACATTCAGGCAGTCTGCGAAACAACATTCAGTCGGTCTGAGAAACTAAATTTAGGCAGTCTGAGAAATAAGATTCAGGCTGTCTGAGAAACTACATTCAGCCAGTCTGAGAAACTACATTCAGGCAGTCTGAGAAACTACATTCAGTACGTCTGAGAAACTACATTCAGGCAGTCTGAGAAACTACGCGCATACTGTCTGAGAAACCACAGTCAAGGGGTCTGTGAAACTATGCTGAGGCGGTCTGAGAAACGACATTCAGGCGGTCTGAGAAACTACATTCAGGCCGGCTGAGAAACTACATTCTGGGGTCTGGAAATCTACATTCCGGCCATCTGAGAAACTACATTAAGACGGTCTGAGAAACTACGCTCAGACGGACCGAGAAACTACATTAAGGCCGTCTGTGAAACAACTCAGACAGTCTGAGAAACTACATTCAGTCGGTCTGAGAAACAACATTCAGTCGGTCTGAGAAACTACATTCAGCCAGTCTGAGAAATAGGCTCAGACGGTCGGAGAAGCTACATTCAGGCAGTCTGAGAAACTATAATCCGGCGTTCTGAGAAGCTACACTGAGGCAGTCTGAGAAAGTGCATTCAGGCATTTTCAGAAACTACGTTCAGGCGGACTGAGAAACTACATTCCGGGGTCTGGAAATCGACATTCCGGCGATCTGAGAAACCACATTCAGGCAGTCTGAGAAACTACATTCATGCGGTCTGAGAAACGACATTCAAGCGGTGTGAAAAACTACATTCAGGCAGTCTGAGAAATGACATTCAGGCAGTCTGAGAAATGACATTCAGACAGTCTGAGAAACTACACTCAGTCAGTCTGAGAAACTACATTCAGACGGTCTGAGAAAGTACATTCAGGTGGCCTGAGAAACAGGCTCAGACGATCTGAGAAGCTACATTCAGGCAGTCTGAGAAACTATAATCCGGCGTTCTGAGAAGCTATGCTGAGGCAGTCTGAGAAAGTGCATTCAGGCATTTTCAGAAAATATGTTCAGGCAGTCTGAGAAACTACATTCAGGTGGTTTGAGAAACTACATTCAGGCAGTCTGAGAAATTGCATTCATGAGGTCTGAGAAACTACGCTCAGCCGGTGTGAGAAATTACGCACACACGATCAGACAAACTACATTCAGGCAGTCTGAGAAGCTACACTCAGACAGTCTGAGAAACTACACTCAGACAGTCTGAGAAACTACATTCAGGCGGTCTGAGAAACCACATTCAGGCAGTCTGAGAAACTACATTCAGGCGGTCTGAGAAACTACATTCAGGTGGTCTGAGAAACTACATTCAGGCAGTCTGAGAGACAACATTCAGGTGGTCTGAGAGACAACATTCAGGTGGTCTGAGAAACTACATTCAGACAGTCTGAGAAACTATATTCAGGCAGTCTGAGAAATAACATTCAGGCTGTCTGAGAAACTACATTCAGACAGTCTGAGAAACGACACTCAGGCGGTCTGAGAAACTAGTTCAGACAGTCTGAGAAACTAATTTCCGGCAGTCTGAGAAACTATGCTCAGGCGGTCTGAGAAACTACATTCAGGCAGTCTGAGAAATAGGATCAGACGGTCTGAGAAACTACATTCAGGCCGGCTGAGAAACTACATTCCAGGGTCTGGAAATCTACATTCAGGCGGTCTGAGAAAATACATTCAGGCGGTCTGAGAAACTACATGCAGGCAGTCTGAGAAACTACATTCTGTTATTTTGAGAAACTACAGTGAGGCGGTCTGAGAAACTACATTCTGGCAGTCTGAGAAAGTACATTCAGGCAGTCTGAGAAACTACATTCAGGCCGTCTGAGAAACAACTCAGACAGTCTGAGATACTACACTCAGTCAGTCAGAGAAACTACACTCAGTCAGTCTGAGAAACTACATTCGGGCAGTCTGAGAAACTCCATTCAGGCAGTCTGAGAAATTACATTCAGGCAGTCTGAGAAACTACATTCAGTTGGTCTGAGAAACTACGTTCAGGCGGTCTGAGAAACTACGTTCAGGCAGTCTGAGAAACTGCGTTCAGGTGTTCTGAGAAACTGCATTCAGGTGTTCTGAGAAACTACGCTCAGGCGGACTGAGAAACTACATTCAGGCCGTCTGAGAAACAACTCAAGCAGTGTGAGAAACTACACTCAGTCAGTCTGAGAAATGACACTCAGACAGTCTGAGAAACTACATTCAGGCAGTCTGAGAAATTAAACTCCGGCGTTCTGAGAAACTACGCTGAGGCAGTCTGAGAAAGTGCATTCAGGCATTTTCAGAAAGTACATTCCGGCAGTCTGAGAAACAACATTCAGACAGTCTGTGAAACTACATGCATACTGTCTGAGAAACCACATTCAAGGGGTCTGAGAAACTATGCTGAGGCAGTCAGAGAAACTACATTCAGACGGTCTGAGAAACTACATTCAGTCGGTCTGAGAAACTACGTTCAGGCAGTCTGAGAAACTACGCTCAGGCGGTCTGAGAAACTACGCTCAGGCGGTCTGAGAAACTACATTCAGGCGGTCTGAGAAACTACATTCAGACAGTCTGAGAAACTACGTTCGGGCAGTCTGAGAAACTACGCTCAGGCGGTCTGAGAAACTACGTTCAGGCAGTCTGAGAAACTGCGTTCAGGTGTTCTGAGAAACTGCATTCAGGTGTTCTGAGAAACTACGCTCAGGCGGACTGAGAAACTACATTCCGGCGGTCTTAGAAACAACTCAAGCAGTGTGAGAAACTACACTCAGACAGTCTGAGAAACTACATTCAGGCAGTCTGAGAAATTAAACTCCGGCGTTCTGAGAAACTACGCTGAGGCAGTCTGAGAAAGTGCATTCAGGCATTTTCAGAAAATACATTCCGGCAGTCTGAGAAACAACATTCAGGCGGTCTGAGAAACTACGTTCAGGCGGTCTGAGAAACTACGTTTAGGCAGTCTGAGAAACTTCGTTCAGGTGTTCTGAGAAACTGCATTCAGGTGTTCTGAGAAACTACGCTCAGGCGGACTGAGAAACTACATTCAGGCCGTCTGAGAAACAACTCAAGCAGTGTGAGAAACTACACTCAGTCAGTCTGAGAAATGACACTCAGACAGTCTGAGAAACTACATTCAGGCAGTCTGAGAAATTAAACTCCGGCGTTCTGAGAAAATACGCTGAGGCAGTCTGAGAAAGTGCATTCAGGCATTTTCAGAAAGTACATTCCGGCAGTCTGAGAAACAACATTCAGGCAGTCTGAGAAACTACATGCATACTGTCTGAGAAACCACATTCAAGGGGTCTGAGAAACTATGCTGAGGCGGTCAGAGAAACTACATTCAGACGGTCTGAGAAACTACATTCAGTCGGTCTGAGAAACTACGTTCAGGCAGTCTGAGAAACTACGCTCAGGCGGTCTGAGAAACTACGCTCAGGCGGTCTGAGAAACTACATTCAGGCGGTCTGAGAAACTACATTCAGACAGTCTGAGAAACTACGTTCAGGCAGTCTGAGAAACTACGCTCAGGCGGTCTGAGAAACTACGTTCAGGCAGTCTGAGAAACTGCGTTCAGGTGTTCTGAGAAACTGCATTCAGGTGTTCTGAGAAACTATGCTCAGGCGGACTGAGAAACTACATTCAGGCGGTCTTAGAAACAACTCAAGCAGTGTGAGAAACTACACTCAGACAGTCTGAGAAACTACATTCAGGCAGTCTGAGAAACTACGTTCAGGCAGTCTGAGAAACTACGCTCAGGCGGTCTGAGAAACTACGTTCAGGCAGTCTGAGAAACTGCGTTCAGGTGTTCTGAGAAACTGCATTCAGGTGTTCTGAGAAACTACGCTCAGGCGGACTGAGAAACTACATTCAGGCGGTCTTAGAAACAACTCAAGCAGTGTGAGAAACTACACTCAGACAGTCTGAGAAACTACATTCAGGCAGTCTGAGAAATTAAACTCCGGCGTTCTGAGAAACTACGCTGAGGCAGTCTGAGAAAGTGCATTCAGGCATTTTCAGAAAGTACATTCCGGCAGTCTGAGAAACTACATTCAGGCGGTCTGAGAAACTACATGCATACTGTCTGAGAAACCACAGTCAAGGGGTCTGAGAAACTATGCTGAGGCGGTCTGAGAAACTACATTCAGACGGTCTGAGAAACTACAATTCGGCGTTCTGAGAAACTACATTCAGGCCGTCTGAGAAACAACTCAAGCAGTGTGAGAAACTACACTCAGTCAGTCTGAGAAATGACACTCAGACAGTCTGAGAAACTATATTCAGGCAGTCTGAGAAATTAAACTCCGGCGTTCTGAGAAACTACGCTGAGGCAGTCTGAGAAAGTGCATTCAGGCATTTTCAGAAAGTACATTCCGGCAGTCTGAGAAACAACATTCAGGCGGTCTGAGAAACTACATGCATACTGTCTGAGAAACCAGTCAAGGGGTCTGAGAAACTATGCTGAGGCGGTCAGAGAAACTACATTCAGACGGTCTGAGAAACTAAATTCAGTCGGTCTGAGAAACTACGTTCAGGCAGTCTGAGAAACTACATTCAGGCAGTCTGAGAAATTACATTCAGGCAGTCTGAGAAACTACGTTCAGGCAGTCTGAGAAACTTTATTCAGGCGTTCTGAGAAACTACATTCAGGCGGTCTGAGAAACTATGTTCAGGCAGTCTGAGAAACTACGCTCAGGTGGACTGAGAAACCACAGTCAAGGTGTCTGAGAAACTACATTCAGTCGGTCTGAGGACCTACGTTCAGTCAATCTGAGAAATGACATTCAGGCAGTCTGAGAAACTACATTCTTGCCGTCTGAGAAACTACATTCCGACAGTCTGAGAAACGACATTCAGGCAGTCTGAGAAATGACATTCAGGCTCTCTGAGAAATAGGCTCAGACGGTCTGAGAAGCTACATTCAGACAGTCTGAGAATTTACGTTCAGATGGTCTGAGAAACTATATTCAGGCTGTCTGTGAATCTCATTTAGCGGATCTGGGAAACTACATTCAGGCAGTCTGAGAAGCTACGATCAGGCAGTCTGAGAAACTGCGTTCAGGTGTTCTGAGAAACTGCATTCAGGTGTTCTGAGAAACTACGCTCAGGCAGACTGAGAAACTACATTCAGGGGTCTGGAAATCTACATTCCGGCGATCTGAGAAACAACATTCAGGCAGTCTGAGAAACTACATTCCGGCAGTCTGAGAAATTACATTCAAGCAGTCTGAGAAACTGCATTCAGGCAGTCTGAGAAGCTACGCTCAGGCGGTCTGAGAAACTACACTCAGGCAGTCTGAGAAACTACATTCAGGTGGTCTGAGAAACTACGTTCAGGCAGTCTGAGAAACTACATTCAGGCAGTCTGAGAAACTACATTCAAGCGGTCTGAGAACCTACATTCACACAGTCTGAGAAACTACGTTCAGGCAGTCTGAGAAACGACATTCAGGCAGTCTGAGAAACTACATTCAAGCGGTCTGAGAAACTGCGTTCTGGTGGTCTGAGAACTACGTTCTGGCAGTCTGTGAAACTAGGTTCAGTCAGTCTGAGAAACGACATTCAGGCGGTCTGGGAAACTACATTCCGGCAGTCTGAGAAACTACATTCAGACAGTCTAAGAAGCTACGTTCAGGCAGTCTGAGAAACTACATTCAGGCAGTCTGAGAAACTACATTCAGACAGTCTAAGAAGCTACGTTCAGGCAGTCTGAGAAACTACATTCAGGCGGTCTGAGAAACTACATTCAGGTGGTCTGAGAAACTATGTTCAGGCAGTCTGAGAAACTACATTCAGACAGTCTAAGAAGCTACGTTCAGGCAGTCTGAGAAACTACATTCAGGCAGTCTGAGAAACTACATTCAGACAGTCTAAGAAGCTACGTTCAGGCAGTCTGAGAAACTACATTCAGGCGGTCTGAGAAACTACATTCAGGTGGTCTGAGAAACTATGTTCAGGCAGTCTGAGAAACTACATTCAAGCGGTCTGAGAACCTACATTCAGACAGTCTAAGAAGCTACGTTCAGGCGGTCTGAGAAACTATATTCAGACAGTCTGAGAATCTACGCTCAGGCGGTCTGAGAAACTATATTCAGGCTGTCTGTGAATTTCATTTCGCGGTTCAGGGAAACTACATTCAGGCAGTCTGAGAAGCTACGATCAGGCGGTCTGAGAAACTGCATTCAGGTGGTCTGAGAAATAGGCTCAGACGGTCTGAGAAACTACATTCAGGCAGTCTGAGAAACTAAACTCCGGCGTTCTGAGAAACTACGCTGAGGCAGTCTGAGAAAGTGCATTCAGGCATTTTCAGAAACGACATTTAGACAGCCTGAGAGACTACATTCAGTCGGTCTGAGAAACTACATTCCGGCAGTCTGAGAAACTACATTCAGTACGTCTGAGAAACTACATTCAGGCAGTCTGAGAAACTACGCGCATACTGTCTGAGAAACCACAGTCAAGGGGTCTGAGAAACTATGCTGAGGCAGTCTGAGAAACGAAATTCAGGCGGTCTGAGAAACTACATTCAGGCCAGCTGAGAAACTACATTATGGGGTCTGGAAATCTACATTCCTGCCATCTGAGAAACTACATTAAGACGGTCTGAGAAACTACGCTCAGGCGGACCGAGAAACTACATTAAGGCCGTCTGTGAAACAACTCAGACAGTCTGAGAAACTACACTCAGTCAGTCTGAGAAACTACATTCAGACGGTCTGAGAAACTACATTCAGGCAGTCTGAGAAACTATAATCCTGCGTTCAGAGAAGCTACACTGAGGCAGTCTGAGAAAGTGCATTCAGGCATTTTCAGAAACTACATTCAGGCAGTCTGAGAAACTACACTCATGCGGTCTGAGAAATGACATTCAGGCAGTCTGAGAAACTACATTCAGGCGGTCTGAGAAATGACATTCAGGCAGTCTGAGAAACTATATTCAGACAGTCTGAGAAACTATATTCAGACAGTCTGAGAAACGACATTCAGGCAGTCTGAGAAATGTCATTCAGGCTGTCTGAATATAGTTTCTCAGACTGTCTGAATATAGTTTCTCAGACTGCCTGAATGTCATTTCTCAGACTGCCTGAATGTCGTTTCTCAGACTGTCTGAATATAGTTTCTCAGACTGTCTGAATATAGTTTCTCAGACTGCCTGAATGTCATTTCTCAGACCGCCTGAATGTAGTTTCTCAGACTGCCTGAATGTCATTTCTCAGACCGCATGAGTTCAGGTTTTCTGAGAAACTACGCTCAGGCAGACTGAGAAACTACATTCAGGCCAGCTGAGAAACTACATTCTGGGGTCTGGAAATCTACATTCCGGCCATCTGAGAAACTACATTCAGACGGTCTGAGAAACTACGCTCAGGCGGACCGAGAAACTACATTAAGGCCGTCTGAGAAACAACTCTGACAGTCTGAGAAACTACACTCAGTCAGTCTGAGAAACTACATTCAGACGGTCTGAGAAACTATATTCAGGTGGTCTGAGAAATACATTCAGGCCGTCTGAGAAACAACTCAGACAGTCTGAGAAACTACACTCAGTCAGTCTGAGAAACTACATTCAGACGGTCTGAGAAAGTACATTCAGGTGGTCTGAGAAATAGGCTCAGACGATCTGAGAAGCTACATTCAGGCAGTCTGAGAAACTATAATCCGGCATTCTGAGAAGCTACGCTGAGGCAGTCTGAGAAAGTGCATTCAGGCATTTTCAGAAAATATGTTCAGGCAGTCTGAGAAACTACATTCAGGCGGTCTGAGAAACTACATTCAGGCTGTCTGAGAAATTGCATTCATGAGGTCTGAGAAACTACGCTCAGCCGGTGTGAGAAATTACGCACACACGATCAGACAAACTACATTCAGGCAGTCTGAGAAGCTACACTCAGGCAGTCTGAGAAACTACACTCAGACAGTCTGAGAAACTATATTCAGGCAGTCTGAGAAATAACATTCAGGCTGTCTGAGAAACTACATTCAGGCAGTCTGAGAAACCACATTCAGGCAGTCTGAGAAACTACACTCAGGCGGTCTGAGAAACTAGTTCAGACAGTCTGAGAAACTAATTTCCGGCAGTCTGAGAAACTATGCTCAGGCGGTCTGAGTAACTACATTCAGGCAGTCTGAGAAATAGGCTCAGACGGTCTGAGAAACTACATTCAGGCCGGCTGAGAAACTACATTCCGGGGTCTGGAAATCTACATTCTGGCAGTCTGAGAAAGTACATTCAAGCGGTCTGAGAAATACATTCAGGCCGTCTGAGAAACAACTCAGACAGTCTGAGAAACTACACTCAGTCAGTCTGAGAAACTACATTCATGCGGTCTGAGAAACGACATTCAAGCGGTCTGAAAAACTACATTCAGGAAGTCTGAGAAATGACATTCAGACAGTCTGAGAAACTACACTCAGTCAGTCTGAGAAACTACATTCATGCGGTCTGAGAAACGACATTCAAGCGGTCTGAAAAACTACATTCAGGAAGTCTGAGAAATGACATTCAGACAGTCTGAGAAACTACACTCAGTCAGTCTGAGAAACTACATTCAGGCGGTCTGAGAAAGTACATTCCGGTGGTGTGAGAAATAGGCTCAGACGATCTGAGAAGCTACATTCAGGCAGTCTGAGAAACTATAATCCGGCGTTCTGAGAAGCTACGCTGAGGCAGTCTGAGAAAGTATATTCAGGCATTTTCAGAAACTACGTTCAGGCAGTCTGAGAAACAACATTCAGGTGGTCTGAGAAACTACATGCAGGCAGTCTGAGAAACTACATGCAGGCAGTCTGAGAAACTACATTCTGTTATTTTGAGAAACTACATTCAGGCGGTCTGAGAAACTACATTCTGTTATTTTGAGAAACTACATTCAGGCAGTGTGAGAAACTACATGCAGGCAGTCTGAGAAACTACATTCTGTTATTTTGAGAAACTACATTCAGGCAGTGTGAGAAACTACACTCATGGGGTCTGAGAAATTGCATTCATGCGGTCTGAGAAACTACGCTCGGGCGGTCTGAGAAAATACGCACACAAGATCAGACAAACTAAATTCAGGCAGTCTGAGAATCTGCACTCAGGCGGTCTGAGAAACTATATTCAGGCAGTCTTACAAACTACGTTCAGGCGGTCTGAGAAACTATATTCAGGCTGTCTGTCAATCTCATTTAGCGGGTCTGGGAAACTACATTCAGGCAGTCTGAGAAACTAAAATCAGGTGGTCTGAGAAACAACATTCAGGCAGTCTGAGAAACTATGCGCATACTGTCTGAGAAACCACTGTCAATGGGTCTGAGAAACTATGCTGAGGCGGTCTGAGAAACTACATTCAGACGGTCTGAGAAACTACAATTCGGCGTTCTGAGAAACTACACTGAGGCAGTCTGAGAAAGTGCATTCAGGCATTTTCAGAAACTACGTTCAGGCAGTCTGAGAAACTACATTCAGGTGGTCTGAGAAACTACGTTCAGGCAGTCTGAGAAACTACGTTCAGGAAGTCTGTGAAACAACATTCAAGCGGTCTGAGAAACTACATTCACACAGTCTGAGAAACTACGTTCAGCAGGTCTGAGAAACTACGTTCTAGCGGTCTGAGAAACTACGTTAAGGCAGTCTGAGAAACGACATTCAGGCGGTCTGAGAAACGTCATTAAGGCAGTCTGAGAAACTACATTCAGGTGGTCTGAGAAACTACATTCAGGCAGTCTGAGAAACTACATTACAGCGGTCTGAGAAACGATATTCAGGCAGTCTGAGAAACTACATTCCGGCGGTCTGAGAAACTACGTAGTCAGTCTGAGAAACTACATTCAAGCAGTCTGAGAAACTACATCCCAGCGGTCAGAGAAACTACATTCAGACCGTCTGAGAAACTACGTTCAGGCAGTCTGAGAATCTACGCTCAGGCGGTCTGAGAAACTACGTTCAGTCGGTCTGAGAAATTACGTTCAGGTGGTCTGAGAAACTACGTTTAGGCGGTCTGAGATACTACATTCCGGCAGTCTCCGAAACTACATTCAGACAGTCTGAGAAACTACGTTCAGGCAGTCTGAGAAACTATGCTTAGGCGGTCTGAGATACTACATTCCGGCGGTCTCCGAAACTACATTCAAACAGTCTGAGAAATTACGTTCAGGCAGTCTGAGAAACTATGCTCAGGTGGTCTGAGAAACTGCATTCAGGCGGTCTGAGAAACTACGTTCAGTCAGTCTGAGAAACTACATTCAGGCAGTCTGAGAAACGACATTCTGGCAGTCTGAGAAACTACATTCAGACAGTCTGAGAAACTACATTCAGACAGTCTGAGAAACTACGTTCAGGCAGTCTGAGAAACTACGTTTTGGCAGTCTGAGAAACTACACTCAGGCGGTATGAGAAACTACGTTTTGGCCGTCTGAGAAACTACATTCAGGCGGTCTGAGAAACTGCATTCAGGCGGTCTGAGAAACTGCATTCAGGCGGTCTGAGAAACTACATTCAGGCAGTCTGAGAAACTAAATTTAGGCAGTCTGAGAAATAAGATTCAGGCTGTCTGAGAAACTACATTCAGGCGGTCTGAGAAACTACATTCAGGTGGTCTGAGAAACTATGTTCAGGCAGTCTGAGAAACTACATTCAGACAGTCTAAGAAGCTACGTTCAGGCAGTCTGAGAAACTACATTCAGGCAGTCTGAGAAACTACATTCAGACAGTCTAAGAAGCTACGTTCAGGCAGTCTGAGAAACTACATTCAGGCGGTCTGAGAAACTACATTCAGGTGGTCTGAGAAACTATGTTCAGGCAGTCTGAGAAACTACATTCAAGCGGTCTGAGAACCTACATTCAGACAGTCTAAGAAGCTACGTTCAGGCGGTCTGAGAAACTATATTCAGACAGTCTGAGAATCTACGCTCAGGCGGTCTGAGAAACTATATTCAGGCTGTCTGTGAATTTCATTTCGCGGTTCAGGGAAACTACATTCAGGCAGTCTGAGAAGCTACGATCAGGCGGTCTGAGAAACTGCATTCAGGTGGTCTGAGAAATAGGCTCAGACGGTCTGAGAAACTACATTCAGGCAGTCTGAGAAACTAAACTCCGGCGTTCTGAGAAACTACGCTGAGGCAGTCTGAGAAAGTGCATTCAGGCATTTTCAGAAACGACATTTAGACAGCCTGAGAGACTACATTCAGTCGGTCTGAGAAACTACATTCCGGCAGTCTGAGAAACTACATTCAGTACGTCTGAGAAACTACATTCAGGCAGTCTGAGAAACTACGCGCATACTGTCTGAGAAACCACAGTCAAGGGGTCTGAGAAACTATGCTGAGGCAGTCTGAGAAACGAAATTCAGGCGGTCTGAGAAACTACATTCAGGCCAGCTGAGAAACTACATTATGGGGTCTGGAAATCTACATTCCTGCCATCTGAGAAACTACATTAAGACGGTCTGAGAAACTACGCTCAGGCGGACCGAGAAACTACATTAAGGCCGTCTGTGAAACAACTCAGACAGTCTGAGAAACTACACTCAGTCAGTCTGAGAAACTACATTCAGACGGTCTGAGAAACTACATTCAGGCAGTCTGAGAAACTATAATCCTGCGTTCAGAGAAGCTACACTGAGGCAGTCTGAGAAAGTGCATTCAGGCATTTTCAGAAACTACATTCAGGCAGTCTGAGAAACTACACTCATGCGGTCTGAGAAATGACATTCAGGCAGTCTGAGAAACTACATTCAGGCGGTCTGAGAAATGACATTCAGGCAGTCTGAGAAACTATATTCAGACAGTCTGAGAAACTATATTCAGACAGTCTGAGAAACGACATTCAGGCAGTCTGAGAAATGTCATTCAGGCTGTCTGAATATAGTTTCTCAGACTGTCTGAATATAGTTTCTCAGACTGCCTGAATGTCATTTCTCAGACTGCCTGAATGTCGTTTCTCAGACTGTCTGAATATAGTTTCTCAGACTGTCTGAATATAGTTTCTCAGACTGCCTGAATGTCATTTCTCAGACCGCCTGAATGTAGTTTCTCAGACTGCCTGAATGTCATTTCTCAGACCGCATGAGTTCAGGTTTTCTGAGAAACTACGCTCAGGCAGACTGAGAAACTACATTCAGGCCAGCTGAGAAACTACATTCTGGGGTCTGGAAATCTACATTCCGGCCATCTGAGAAACTACATTCAGACGGTCTGAGAAACTACGCTCAGGCGGACCGAGAAACTACATTAAGGCCGTCTGAGAAACAACTCTGACAGTCTGAGAAACTACACTCAGTCAGTCTGAGAAACTACATTCAGACGGTCTGAGAAACTATATTCAGGTGGTCTGAGAAATACATTCAGGCCGTCTGAGAAACAACTCAGACAGTCTGAGAAACTACACTCAGTCAGTCTGAGAAACTACATTCAGACGGTCTGAGAAAGTACATTCAGGTGGTCTGAGAAATAGGCTCAGACGATCTGAGAAGCTACATTCAGGCAGTCTGAGAAACTATAATCCGGCATTCTGAGAAGCTACGCTGAGGCAGTCTGAGAAAGTGCATTCAGGCATTTTCAGAAAATATGTTCAGGCAGTCTGAGAAACTACATTCAGGCGGTCTGAGAAACTACATTCAGGCTGTCTGAGAAATTGCATTCATGAGGTCTGAGAAACTACGCTCAGCCGGTGTGAGAAATTACGCACACACGATCAGACAAACTACATTCAGGCAGTCTGAGAAGCTACACTCAGGCAGTCTGAGAAACTACACTCAGACAGTCTGAGAAACTATATTCAGGCAGTCTGAGAAATAACATTCAGGCTGTCTGAGAAACTACATTCAGGCAGTCTGAGAAACCACATTCAGGCAGTCTGAGAAACTACACTCAGGCGGTCTGAGAAACTAGTTCAGACAGTCTGAGAAACTAATTTCCGGCAGTCTGAGAAACTATGCTCAGGCGGTCTGAGTAACTACATTCAGGCAGTCTGAGAAATAGGCTCAGACGGTCTGAGAAACTACATTCAGGCCGGCTGAGAAACTACATTCCGGGGTCTGGAAATCTACATTCTGGCAGTCTGAGAAAGTACATTCAAGCGGTCTGAGAAATACATTCAGGCCGTCTGAGAAACAACTCAGACAGTCTGAGAAACTACACTCAGTCAGTCTGAGAAACTACATTCATGCGGTCTGAGAAACGACATTCAAGCGGTCTGAAAAACTACATTCAGGAAGTCTGAGAAATGACATTCAGACAGTCTGAGAAACTACACTCAGTCAGTCTGAGAAACTACATTCAGACGGTCTGAGAAATGACATTCAGACAGTCTGAGAAACTACACTCAGTCAGTCTGAGAAACTACATTCAGGCGGTCTGAGAAAGTACATTCCGGTGGTGTGAGAAATAGGCTCAGACGATCTGAGAAGCTACATTCAGGCAGTCTGAGAAACTATAATCCGGCGTTCTGAGAAGCTACGCTGAGGCAGTCTGAGAAAGTATATTCAGGCATTTTCAGAAACTACGTTCAGGCAGTCTGAGAAACAACATTCAGGTGGTCTGAGAAACTACATGCAGGCAGTCTGAGAAACTACATGCAGGCAGTCTGAGAAACTACATTCTGTTATTTTGAGAAACTACATTCAGGCGGTCTGAGAAACTACATTCTGTTATTTTGAGAAACTACATTCAGGCAGTGTGAGAAACTACATGCAGGCAGTCTGAGAAACTACATTCTGTTATTTTGAGAAACTACATTCAGGCAGTGTGAGAAACTACACTCATGGGGTCTGAGAAATTGCATTCATGCGGTCTGAGAAACTACGCTCGGGCGGTCTGAGAAAATACGCACACAAGATCAGACAAACTAAATTCAGGCAGTCTGAGAATCTGCACTCAGGCGGTCTGAGAAACTATATTCAGGCAGTCTTACAAACTACGTTCAGGCGGTCTGAGAAACTATATTCAGGCTGTCTGTCAATCTCATTTAGCGGGTCTGGGAAAATACATTCAGGCAGTCTGAGAAACTAAAATCAGGTGGTCTGAGAAACAACATTCAGGCAGTCTGAGAAACTATGCGCATACTGTCTGAGAAACCACTGTCAAGGGGTCTGAGAAACTATGCTGAGGCGGTCTGAGAAACTACATTCAGACGGTCTGAGAAACTACAATTCGGCGTTCTGAGAAACTACACTGAGGCAGTCTGAGAAAGTGCATTCAGGCATTTTCAGAAACTACGTTCAGGCAGTCTGAGAAACTACATTCAGGTGGTCTGAGAAACTACGTTCAGGCAGTCTGAGAAACTACGTTCAGGAAGTCTGTGAAACAACATTCAAGCGGTCTGAGAAACTACATTCACACAGTCTGAGAAACTACGTTCAGCAGGTCTGAGAAACTACGTTCTAGCGGTCTGAGAAACTACGTTAAGGCAGTCTGAGAAACGACATTCAGGCGGTCTGAGAAACGTCATTAAGGCAGTCTGAGAAACTACATTCAGGTGGTCTGAGAAACTACATTCAGGCAGTCTGAGAAACTACATTACAGCGGTCTGAGAAACGATATTCAGGCAGTCTGAGAAACTACATTCCGGCGGTCTGAGAAACTACGTAGTCAGTCTGAGAAACTACATTCAAGCAGTCTGAGAAACTACATCCCAGCGGTCAGAGAAACTACATTCAGACCGTCTGAGAAACTACGTTCAGGCAGTCTGAGAATCTACGCTCAGGCGGTCTGAGAAACTACGTTCAGTCGGTCTGAGAAATTACGTTCAGGTGGTCTGAGAAACTACGTTTAGGCGGTCTGAGATACTACATTCCGGCAGTCTCCGAAACTACATTCAGACAGTCTGAGAAACTACGTTCAGGCAGTCTGAGAAACTATGCTTAGGCGGTCTGAGATACTACATTCCGGCGGTCTCCGAAACTACATTCAAACAGTCTGAGAAATTACGTTCAGGCAGTCTGAGAAACTATGCTCAGGTGGTCTGAGAAACTGCATTCAGGCGGTCTGAGAAACTACGTTCAGTCAGTCTGAGAAACTACATTCAGGCAGTCTGAGAAACGACATTCTGGCAGTCTGAGAAACTACATTCAGACAGTCTGAGAAACTACATTCAGACAGTCTGAGAAACTACGTTCAGGCAGTCTGAGAAACTACGTTTTGGCAGTCTGAGAAACTACACTCAGGCGGTATGAGAAACTACGTTTTGGCCGTCTGAGAAACTACATTCAGGCGGTCTGAGAAACTGCATTCAGACGGTCTGAGAAACTGCATTCAGGCGGTCTGAGAAACTACATTCAGGCAGTCTGAGAAACTAAATTTAGGCAGTCTGAGAAATAAGATTCAGGCTGTCTGAGAAACTATATTCAGACAGTCTGAGAAACGACACTCAGGCGGTCTGAGAAACTACGTTCAGTCAGTCTGAGAAACTACATTCAGGCAGTCTGAGAAACGACATTCTGGCAGTCTGAGAAACTACATTCAGGCAGTCTGAGAAACTACATTCAGGTATCTGAGAAACTACATTCAGGCAGTCTGAGAAACTACATTCCAGCAGTCTGAGAAACTACATTCAGACAGTCTGAGAAACTACGTTCAGGCAGCCAGAGAAACTACATTCAGGCAGTCTGAGAAACGACATTCTGGCAGTCTGAGAAACTACATTCAGGCAGTCTGAGAAACTACATTCAGGTGTCTGAGAAACTTCATTCAGGCAGTCTGAGAAACTACACTCAGGCAGTATGAGAAACAACGTTTTGGCAGTCTGAGAAACTACATTCAGGCGGTCTGAGAAACTGCATTCAGGCGGTCTGAGAAACTACATTCAGGCAGTCTGAGAAACAAAATTTAGGCAGTCTGAGAAATAAGATTCAGGCTGTCTGAGAAACTACATTCAGACAGTCTGAGAAACGACACTCAGGCGGTCTGAGAAACTACGTTTAGGCAGTCTGAGAAATTACATTCAGGCGGTCTAAGAAACTACATTCAGGCAGTCTGTGAAACTACAGTCAGGCAGTCTGAGAAACTACATTCAGGCAGTCTGAGAATCTATGCTCAGGCGGTCTGAGAAACTACGTTCAGGCGGTCTGAGAAACTATATTCACGCAGTCTGAGAAACTACGTTCATGCGGTCTGAGAAACTACGCTCAGGCAGACTGAGAAACTACATTCAGACGGTCTGAGAAATAGGCTCAGACAGTCTGAGAAACTATATTCCGACCGTCTGAGAAACTACAATCCGGCGTTCTCAGAAACTACGCTGAGGCAGTCTGAGAAAGTGCATTCAAGCGGTCTGAGAAACTACATCCAGGCAGCATTAGAAACTACGCTCAGGTGGTCTGAGAAAGTGTGCTCAGGCGGTATGTGAAATTACATTCAGGCGGTCTGCGAAGCTACGCTCAGGCAGTCTGAGAAACTACACTCAGACATCTGAGAAACTAAACTCCGGTGTTCTGAGAAACTACGCTGAGGTAGTCTGAGAAAGTGCATTCAGGCATTTTCAGAAACTACGTTCAGGCAGTCTGAGAAACTACGCTCAGGCGGTATGAGAAACTACATTCAGGCCGTCTGAGAAACAACTCAGACCGTCTGAGAAACTACAATCAGTCAGTCTGAGAAACTACATTTAGACGGTCTGAGAAAGTACATCCAGGTGGTCTGAGAAATAGGCTCAGACGGTCTGAGAAACTACATTCAGACAGTCTGAGAAACTACGTTTAGGAAACTGAGAAACTACATTCAGGAGTTCAGAGAAACTACATTTAGGCAGTCTGAGAAATGACATTCAGGCTGTCTGAGATACTACTTTCAGACAGTCTGAGAAATGACACTCAGGCAGTCTGAGAAACTACATTCAGGCAGTCTGAGAAACTACGTTCAGGCAGCCTGAGAAATGACATTCAGGCTGTCTGAGATACTACTTTCAGACAGTCTGAGAAACGACACTCAGGCAGTCTGAGAAACTACATTCAGGCAGTCTGAGAAACTACGTTCAGGCAGCCTGAGAAATGACATTCAGGCTGTCTGCGAAACTACATTCAGACAGTCTGTGAAACGAAATCCAGACAGTCTGAGAATCTACGCTCAGCGGTCTGAGAAACAATATTCAGGCAGTGTGAGAAACTATATTCAGGCTGTCTGTGAATTTCAATTAGCAGATCTGAGAAACAACATTCAGACGGTCTGAGAAATAGGCTCAGACAGTCTGAGAAACTACACTCAGTCAGTCTGAGAAACTACATTCAGGCGGTCTGAGAAACTATATTCAGGCGGTCTGAGAAAGTACGATCAAGCGGTCTGAGAAACTGCATTCAGGTGTTCTGAGAAACTGCATTAAGGTGTTCTAGGAAACTACGCTCAGGCGGACTGAGTAAATACATTCAGGCAGTCTGAGAAACGACACTCAGTCAGTCTGAGAAATTACATTCAGACGGTCTGAGAAACTACATTCAGGCAGTCTGAGAAATAGGCTCAGACGGTCTGAGAAGCTACATTCAGGCAGTCTGAGAAACTATAATCCGGTGTTCTGAGAGCTACACTGAGGCAGTCTGAGAAAGTGTATTCAGGCATTTTCAGAAACTACGTTCAGGCAGTCTGAGAAACTACATTCAGGTGGTCTGAGAAACTACATTCAGGTGGTTTGAGAAACTCCATTCAGGCAGTCTGAGAAACTACACTCATGGGGTCTGAGAAATTGCATTCATGCGGTCTGAGAAACTACGCTGGGGCGGTCTGAGAAAATACGCACACACGATCAGACAAACTACATTCAGACAGTCTGAGAAGCTACGCTCAGGCAGTCTGAGAAACTACACTCAGGCAGTCTGAGAAACTACATTCAGGCAGTCTGAGAAACTACATTCAGGCAGTCTGAGAAACTACGTTCAGTCAGTCTGAGAAACCACATTCAGGCGGTCTGAGAAACTACATTCAGGTGGTCTGAGAAACTACATTCAGGCAGTCTGAGAAACTACATTCATGCAGTCTGAGAAACAACATTCAGGCGGTCTGAGAAACTACATTCAGGCCGGCTGAGAAACTATATTCCGGGGTCTGGAAATCTACATTCTGGCGATCTGAGAAACTTCATTCAGGCAGTCTGAGAAACTACGCTCAGGCAGACTGAGAAACGACACTCAGGCGGTCTGAGAAACTACGCTCAGGCGGACTGAGAAACTACATTCAGGCGGTCTGAGAAACTACATTCAGGCAGTCTGAGAAACTCCATTCAGATGGTCTGTGAAACTACATTCAGGTGGTCTGAGAAACTATATTCAGACAGTCTGAGAATCTGCACTCAGGCGATCTGAGAAACTATATTCAGGCAGTCTTACAAACTACGTTCAGGCGGTCTGAGAAACTATATTCAGGCTTTCTGTGAATCTCATTTAGCGGGTCTGGGAAACTACATTCAGGCAGTCTGAGAAGCTAAAATCAGGCGGTCTGAGAAACTGCGTTCAGGTGTTCTGAGAAACTACATTCTTGCGGTCTGAGAAACAACATTCAGGCAGTCTGAGAAACTACGTGCATACTGTTTGAGAAACCACAGTCAAGGGGTCTGAGAAACTATGCTGAGGCGGTCTGAGAAACTACATTCAGACAGTCTGAGAAACTACATTCAGGCAGTATGAGAAACTACATTCAGGCGGTCTGAGAAACTACATTCAGGCAGTCTGAGAAACTACATTCAGGCGGTCTGAGAAACTACATTCAGGCCGGCTGAGAAACTATATTCCGGGGTCTGGAAATCTACATTCTGGCGATCTGAGAAACTTCATTCAGGCAGTCTGAGAAACTACGCTCAGGCAGACTGAGAAACTACATTCAGGCCGTCTGAGAAACAACTCAGACAGTCTGAGAAACTACACTCAGTCAGTCTGAGAAACTATATTCAGACGGTCTGAGAAAGTACATTCAGGTGGTCTGAGAAATAGGCTCAGACGGTCTGAGAAGCTACATTAAGGCAGTCTGAGAAACTATAATCCGGCGTTGTAAGAAACTACGCTGAGGCAGTCTGAGAAAGTGTATTCAGGCATTTTGAGAAACTACGTTCAGGCAGTCTGAGAAACTACGTACAGGCAGTCTGAGAAACAACATTCAGGCGGTCTGCGAAATTGCATTCATGCGGTCTGAGAAACTACATTCAAGCGGTCTGAGAACCTACATTCACGCAGTCTGAGAACCTACGTTGAGGTGGTCTGAGAAACTACATTCTGGCAGTCTGAGAAACTACGTTCAGGCAGCCTGAGAAACTACATTCAAGCGGTCTGAGAACCTACATTCACGCAGTCTGAGAACCTACGTTAAGGTGGTCTGAGAAACTACGTTCAGTCAGTCTGAGAAACTACATTCAGGCAGTCTGAGAAACTACATTCAGACAGTCTAAGACGCTACGTTCAGGCAGTCTGAGAAACTATGCTCAGGCGGTCTGAGAAACTACGTTAAGGCAGTCTGAGAAACTACGTTCAGGCGGTCTGAGAAACTACATTCAGGCAGTCGGAGAAACTACATTTAGGCAGTCTGAGAAATAACATTCAGGCGGTCTGAGAAACTACATTCAGGCAGTCTGAGAAACTACAATCCGGCGTTCTGAGAAACTACACTGAGGCAGTCTGAGAAAGTGCATTCAGGCATTTTCAGAAACTACGTACAGGCGGTCTGAGAAACTACATTCAGGGAGTCTGAGAAACTACGCTCAGACAGTCTGAGAAACTACATTCAGGCGGTATGAGAATCTATGCTCAGGCGGTCTGAGAAACTATAATCAGGCTGTCTGAGAAAGTACGTTCAGGCGGTCTGAGAAACTATATTCAGGCGGTCTGAGAAACTACATTCAGGCGGTCTGAGAAACTACATTCAGGCAGTCTGAGAAACTACATTCAGGCAGTCTGAGAAACTACATTCAGGCGGTCTGAGAAACTACATTCAGATGGTCTGAGAAACTACAATCCGGCGTTCTGAGAAACTACACTGAGGCAGTCTGAGAAAGTGCATTCAGGCATTTTCAGAAACTACATTCAGGCAGTCTGAGAAACTACATTCAGGTGGTCTGAGAAACTACGTTCAGGCAGTCTGAGAAACTACGTTCAGGAAGTCTGTGAAACAATATTCAAGCGGTCTGAGAAACTACATTCACGCATTCTGAGAAACTACGTTCAGGTGGTCTGAGAAACTACGTTCTGGCGGTCTGAGAAACTGCGTTCAGGCAGTCTGAGAAACTACGCTCAGGAAGTTTGTGAAACAACATTCAAGCGGTCTGAGAAACTACATTCACGCAGTCTGAGAAACTACGTTCAGGCAGTCTGAGAAACTACATTCAGGCGTTCTGACAAACTACAATCAGGCAGTCTGAGAAACTACATTCACGCAGTCTGAGAAACTACGTTCAGGCAGTCTGTGAAACTACGTTCAGGCGGTCTGAGAAACTACATTCACGCAGTCTGAGAAACTACATTCACGCAGTCTGCGAAACTACGTTCAGGCAGTCTGTGAAACTACGTTCAGGCGGTCTGAGAAACTACAATCAGGCAGTCTGCGAACTACATTTAGGCGGTCTGAGAAACTATATTCAGGCAGTCTGAGAAACTACATTCAATCGGTCTGAGAAACTACATTCATGCATTCTGAGAAACTACATTCAGGCAGTCTGAGAAACTACAATCCGGCGTTCTGAGAAACTACACTGAGGCAGTCTGAGAAAGTACATTCAGGCATTTTCAGAAACTACGTTCAGGCGGTCTGAGAAACTACATTCAGGCAGTCTGAGAAACTACGCTCAGGCAGACTGAGAAACTACATTCAGGCCGTCTGAGAAACAACTCAGACAGTCTGAGAAACTACACTCAGTCAGTCTGAGAAACTACATTCAGACGGTCTGAGAAAGTACATTCAGGTGGTCTGAGAAATAGGCTCAGACGGTCTGAGAAGCTACATTAAGGCAGTCTGAGAAACTATAATCCGGCGTTGTAAGAAACTACGCTGAGACAGTCTGAGAAAGTGCATTCAGGCATTTTCAGAAACTACGTTCAGGCAGTCTGAGAAACTACATTCAGGCAGTCTGAGAAACTACATTCAGACAGTCTGAGAAACTACATTCAGGCGGTATGAGAATCTATGCTCAGGCGGTCTGAGAAACTATAATCAGGCTGTCTGAGAAAGTACGTTCAGGCGGTCTGAGAAACTATATTCAGGCGGTCTGAGAAACTACATTCAGGCGGTCTGAGAAACTACATTCAGGCTGTCTGAGAAACTACGTTCAGGCGGTCTGAGAAACTACAATCAGGCAGTCTGAGAAACTACATTCAGGCGGTCTGAGAAACTACATTCAGATGGTCTGAGAAACTACAATCCGGCGTTCTGAGAAACTACACTGAGGCAGTCTGAGAAAGTGCATTCAGGCATTTTCAGAAACTACATTCAGGCAGTCTGAGAAACTACATTCAGGTGGTCTGAGAAACTACGTTCAGGCAGTCTGAAAAACTACATTCAGGAAGTCTGTGAAACAATATTCAAGCGGTCTGAGAAACTACATTCACGCATTCTGAGAAACTACGTTCAGGTGGTCTGAGAAACTACGTTCTGGCGGTCTGAGAAACTACGTTCAGGCAGTCTGAGAAACTACATTCAGGTGGTCTGAGAAACTACGTTCAGGCAGTCTGAGAAACTACATTCAGGCGTTCTGACAAACTACAATCAGGCAGTCTGAGAAACTACATTCACGCAGTCTGAGAAACTACGTTCAGGCAGTCTGAGAAACTACATTCACGCAGTCTGAGAAACTACGTTCAGGCAGTCTGTGAAACTACGTTCAGGCGGTCTGAGAAACTACATTCATGCATTCTGAGAAACTACGTTCAGGCAGTCTGAGAAACTACATTCATGCATTCTGAGAAACTACGTTCAGGTGGTCTGAGAAACTACGTTATGGCGGTCTAAGAAACTACGTTCAGGCAGTCTGAGAAACGACATTTAGGCAGTCTGAGAAACTATGCGCATACTGTCTGAGAAACCACTGTCAAGGGGTCTGAGAAACTATGCTGAGGCGGTCTGAGAAACTACATTCAGACGGTCTGAGAAACTACAATTCGGCGTTCTGAGAAACTACACTGAGGCAGTCTGAGAAAGTGCATTCAGGCATTTTCAGAAACTACGTTCAGGCAGTCTGAGAAACTACATTCAGGTGGTCTGAGAAACTACGTTCAGGCAGTCTGAGAAACTACGTTCAGGAAGTCTGTGAAACAACATTCAAGCGGTCTGAGAAACTACATTCACACAGTCTGAGAAACTACGTTCAGCAGGTCTGAGAAACTACGTTCTAGCGGTCTGAGAAACTACGTTAAGGCAGTCTGAGAAACGACATTCAGGCGGTCTGAGAAACGTCATTAAGGCAGTCTGAGAAACTACATTCAGGTGGTCTGAGAAACTACATTCAGGCAGTCTGAGAAACTACATTACAGCGGTCTGAGAAACGATATTCAGGCAGTCTGAGAAACTACATTCCGGCGGTCTGAGAAACTACGTAGTCAGTCTGAGAAACTACATTCAAGCAGTCTGAGAAACTACATCCCAGCGGTCAGAGAAACTACATTCAGACAGTCTGAGAAACTACGTTCAGGCAGTCTGAGAATCTACGCTCAGGCGGTCTGAGAAACTACGTTCAGTCGGTCTGAGAAATTACGTTCAGGTGGTCTGAGAAACTACGTTTAGGCGGTCTGAGATACTACATTCCGGCGGTCTCCGAAACTACATTCAGACAGTCTGAGAAACTACGTTCAGGCAGTCTGAGAAACTATGCTTAGGCGGTCTGAGATACTACATTCCGGCGGTCTCCGAAACTACATTCAAACAGTCTGAGAAATTACGTTCAGGCAGTCTGAGAAACTACGCTCAGGTGGTCTGAGAAACTGCATTCAGGCGGTCTGAGAAACTACGTTCAGTCAGTCTGAGAAACTACATTCAGGCAGTCTGAGAAACGACATTCTGGCAGTCTGAGAAACTACATTCAGACAGTCTGAGAAACTACATTCAGACAGTCTGAGAAACTACGTTCAGGCAGTCTGAGAAACTACGTTTTGGCAGTCTGAGAAACTACGCTCAGGCGGTCTGAGAAACTACGTTAAGGCAGTCTGAGAAACTACATTCAGGCGGTCTGAGAAACTACATTCAGGCAGTCGGAGAAACTACATTTAGGCAGTCTGAGAAATAACATTCAGGCGGTCTGAGAAACTACATTCAGGCAGTCTGAGAAACTACAATCCGGCGTTCTGAGAAACTACACTGAGGCAGTCTGAGAAAGTACATTCAGGCATTTTCAGAAACTACGTTCAGGCGGTCTGAGAAACTACATTCAGGCAGTCTGAGAAACTACGCTCAGGCAGACTGAGAAACTACATTCAGGCCGTCTGAGAAACAACTCAGACAGTCTGAGAAACTACACTCAGTCAGTCTGAGAAACTACATTCAGACGGTCTGAGAAAGTACATTCAGATGGTCTGAGAAATAGGCTCAGACGGTCTGAGAAGCTACATTAAGGCAGTCTGAGAAACTATAATCCGGCGTTGTAAGAAACTACGCTGAGACAGTCTGAGAAAGTGCATTCAGGCATTTTCAGAAACTACGTTCAGGCAGTCTGAGAAACTACATTCAGGCAGTCTGAGAAACTACATTCAGACAGTCTGAGAAACTACATTCAGGCGGTATGAGAATCTATGCTCAGGCGGTCTGAGAAACTATAATCAGGCTGTCTGAGAAAGTACGTTCAGGCGGTCTGAGAAACTATATTCAGGCGGTCTGAGAAACTACATTCAGGCGGTCTGAGAAACTACATTCAGGCTGTCTGAGAAACTACGTTCAGGCGGTCTGAGAAACTACAATCAGGCAGTCTGAGAAACTACATTCAGGCGGTCTGAGAAACTACATTCAGATGGTCTGAGAAACTACAATCCGGCGTTCTGAGAAACTACACTGAGGCAGTCTGAGAAAGTGCATTCAGGCATTTTCAGAAACTACATTCAGGCAGTCTGAGAAACTACATTCAGGTGGTCTGAGAAACTACGTTCAGGCAGTCTGAAAAACTACATTCAGGAAGTCTGTGAAACAATATTCAAGCGGTCTGAGAAACTACATTCACGCATTCTGAGAAACTACGTTCAGGTGGTCTGAGAAACTACGTTCTGGCGGTCTGAGAAACTACGTTCAGGCAGTCTGAGAAACTACATTCAGGTGGTCTGAGAAACTACGTTCAGGCAGTCTGAGAAACTACATTCAGGTGGTCTGAGAAACTACATTCACGCAGTCTGAGAAACTACGTTCAGGCAGTCTGAGAAACTACATTCAGGCGTTCTGACAAACTACAATCAGGCAGTCTGAGAAACTACATTCACGCAGTCTGAGAAACTACGTTCAGGCAGTCTGAGAAACTACATTCACGCAGTCTGAGAAACTACGTTCAGGCAGTCTGTGAAACTACGTTCAGGCGGTCTGAGAAACTACATTCATGCATTCTGAGAAACTACGTTCAGGCAGTCTGAGAAACTACATTCATGCATTCTGAGAAACTACGTTCAGGTGGTCTGAGAAACTACGTTATGGCGGTCTAAGAAACTACGTTCAGGCAGTCTGAGAAACGACATTTAGGCAGTCTGAGAAACTATGCGCATACTGTCTGAGAAACCACTGTCAAGGGGTCTGAGAAACTATGCTGAGGCGGTCTGAGAAACTACATTCAGACGGTCTGAGAAACTACAATTCGGCGTTCTGAGAAACTACACTGAGGCAGTCTGAGAAAGTGCATTCAGGCATTTTCAGAAACTACGTTCAGGCAGTCTGAGAAACTACATTCAGGTGGTCTGAGAAACTACGTTCAGGCAGTCTGAGAAACTACGTTCAGGAAGTCTGTGAAACAACATTCAAGCGGTCTGAGAAACTACATTCACACAGTCTGAGAAACTACGTTCAGCAGGTCTGAGAAACTACGTTCTAGCGGTCTGAGAAACTACGTTAAGGCAGTCTGAGAAACGACATTCAGGCGGTCTGAGAAACGTCATTAAGGCAGTCTGAGAAACTACATTCAGGTGGTCTGAGAAACTACATTCAGGCAGTCTGAGAAACTACATTACAGCGGTCTGAGAAACGATATTCAGGCAGTCTGAGAAACTACATTCCGGCGGTCTGAGAAACTACGTAGTCAGTCTGAGAAACTACATTCAAGCAGTCTGAGAAACTACATCCCAGCGGTCAGAGAAACTACATTCAGACAGTCTGAGAAACTACGTTCAGGCAGTCTGAGAATCTACGCTCAGGCGGTCTGAGAAACTACGTTCAGTCGGTCTGAGAAATTACGTTCAGGTGGTCTGAGAAACTACGTTTAGGCGGTCTGAGATACTACATTCCGGCGGTCTCCGAAACTACATTCAGACAGTCTGAGAAACTACGTTCAGGCAGTCTGAGAAACTATGCTTAGGCGGTCTGAGATACTACATTCCGGCGGTCTCCGAAACTACATTCAAACAGTCTGAGAAACTACGTTCAGGCAGTCTGAGAAACTATGCTCAGGTGGTCTGAGAAACTGCATTCAGGCGGTCTGAGAAACTACGTTCAGTCAGTCTGAGAAACTACATTCAGGCAGTCTGAGAAACGACATTCATGCATTCTGAGAAACTACGTTCAGGTGGTCTGAGAAACTACGTTATGGCGGTCTAAGAAACTACGTTCAGGCAGTCTGAGAAACGACATTTAGGCAGTCTGAGAAACTATGCGCATACTGTCTGAGAAACCACTGTCAAGGGGTCTGAGAAACTATGCTGAGGCGGTCTGAGAAACTACATTCAGACGGTCTGAGAAACTACAATTCGGCGTTCTGAGAAACTACACTGAGGCAGTCTGAGAAAGTGCATTCAGGCATTTTCAGAAACTACGTTCAGGCAGTCTGAGAAACTACATTCAGGTGGTCTGAGAAACTACGTTCAGGCAGTCTGAGAAACTACGTTCAGGAAGTCTGTGAAACAACATTCAAGCGGTCTGAGAAACTACATTCACACAGTCTGAGAAACTACGTTCAGCAGGTCTGAGAAACTACGTTCTAGCGGTCTGAGAAACTACGTTAAGGCAGTCTGAGAAACGACATTCAGGCGGTCTGAGAAACGTCATTAAGGCAGTCTGAGAAACTACATTCAGGTGGTCTGAGAAACTACATTCAGGCAGTCTGAGAAACTACATTACAGCGGTCTGAGAAACGATATTCAGGCAGTCTGAGAAACTACATTCCGGCGGTCTGAGAAACTACGTAGTCAGTCTGAGAAACTACATTCAAGCAGTCTGAGAAACTACATCCCAGCGGTCAGAGAAACTACATTCAGACAGTCTGAGAAACTACGTTCAGGCAGTCTGAGAATCTACGCTCAGGCGGTCTGAGAAACTACGTTCAGTCGGTCTGAGAAATTACGTTCAGGTGGTCTGAGAAACTACGTTTAGGCGGTCTGAGATACTACATTCCGGCGGTCTCCGAAACTACATTCAGACAGTCTGAGAAACTACGTTCAGGCAGTCTGAGAAACTATGCTTAGGCGGTCTGAGATACTACATTCCGGCGGTCTCCGAAACTACATTCAAACAGTCTGAGAAACTACGTTCAGGCAGTCTGAGAAACTATGCTCAGGTGGTCTGAGAAACTGCATTCAGGCGGTCTGAGAAACTACGTTCAGTCAGTCTGAGAAACTACATTCAGGCAGTCTGAGAAACGACATTCTGGCAGTCTGAGAAACTACATTCAGACAGTCTGAGAAACTACATTCAGACAGTCTGAGAAACTACGTTCAGGCAGTCTGAGAAACTACGTTTTGGCAGTCTGAGAAACTACACTCAGGCGGTATGAGAAACTACGTTTTGGCCGTCTGAGAAACTACATTCAGGCGGTCTGAGAAACTGCATTCAGGCGGTCTGAGAAACTACATTCAGACAGTCTGAGAAACTAAATTTAGGCAGTCTGAGAAATAAGATTCAGGCTGTCTGAGAAACTATATTCAGACAGTCTGAGAAACGACACTCAGGCGGTCTGAGAAACTACGTTCAGTCAGTCTGAGAAACTACATTCAGGCAGTCTGAGAAACGACATTCTGGCAGTCTGAGAAACTACATTCAGGCAGTCTGAGAAACTACATTCAGGTATCTGAGAAACTACATTCAGGCAGTCTGAGAAACTACATTCCAGCAGTCTGAGAAACGACATTCAGACAGTCTGAGAAACTACGTTCAGGCAGCCAGAGAAACTACATTCAGGCAGTCTGAGAAACGACATTCTGGCAGTCTGAGAAACTACATTCAGGCAGTCTGAGAAACTACATTCAGGTGTCTGAGAAACTTCATTCAGGCAGTCTGAGAAACTACACTCAGGCAGTATGAGAAACAATGTTTTGGCAGTCTGAGAAACTACATTCAGGCGGTCTGAGAAACTGCATTCAGGCGGTCTGAGAAACTACATTCAGGCAGTCTGAGAAACAAAATTTAGGCAGTCTGAGAAATAAGATTCAGGCTGTCTGAGAAACTACATTCAGACAGTCTGAGAAACGACACTCAGGCGGTCTGAGAAACTACGTTTAGGCAGTCTGAGAAATTACATTCAGGCGGTCTAAGAAACTACATTCAGGCAGTCTGTGAAACTACAGTCAGGCAGTCTGAGAAACTACATTCAGGCAGTCTGAGAATCTATGCTCAGGCGGTCTGAGAAACTACGTTCAGGCGGTCTGAGAAACTATATTCACGCAGTCTGAGAAACTACGTTCATGCGGTCTGAGAAACTACGCTCAGGCAGACTGAGAAACTACATTCAGACGGTCTGAGAAATAGGCTCAGACAGTCTGAGAAACTATATTCCGACCGTCTGAGAAACTACAATCCGGCGTTCTCAGAAACTACGCTGAGGCAGTCTGAGAAAGTGCATTCAAGCGGTCTGAGAAACTACATCCAGGCAGCATTAGAAACTACGCTCAGGTGGTCTGAGAAAGTGTGCTCAGGCGGTATGTGAAATTACATTCAGGCGGTCTGCGAAGCTACGCTCAGGCAGTCTGAGAAACTACACTCAGACATCTGAGAAACTAAACTCCGGTGTTCTGAGAAACTACGCTGAGGCAGTCTGAGAAAGTGCATTCAGGCATTTTCAGAAACTACGTTCAGGCAGTCTGAGAAACTACGCTCAGGCGGTATGAGAAACTACATTCAGGCCGTCTGAGAAACAACTCAGACCGTCTGAGAAACTACAATCAGTCAGTCTGAGAAACTACATTTAGACGGTCTGAGAAAGTACATCCAGGTGGTCTGAGAAATAGGCTCAGACGGTCTGAGAAACTACATTCAGACAGTCTGAGAAACTATGTTTAGGAAACTGAGAAACTACATTCAGGAGTTCAGAGAAACTACATTTAGGCAGTCTGAGAAATGACATTCAGGCTGTCTGAGATACTACTTTCAGACAGTCTGAGAAATGACACTCAGGCAGTCTGAGAAACTACATTCAGGCAGTCTGAGAAACTACGTTCAGGCAGCCTGAGAAATGACATTCAGGCTGTCTGCGAAACTACATTCAGACAGTCTGTGAAACGAAATCCAGACAGTCTGAGAATCTACGCTCAGCGGTCTGAGAAACAATATTCAGGCAGTGTGAGAAACTATATTCAGGCTGTCTATGAATTTCAATTAGCAGATCTGAGAAACAACATTCAGACGGTCTGAGAAATAGGCTCAGACAGTCTGAGAAACTACACTCAGTCAGTCTGAGAAACTACATTCAGGCGGTCTGAGAAACTATATTCAGGCGGTCTGAGAAAGTACGATCAAGCGGTCTGAGAAACTGCATTCAGGTGTTCTGAGAAACTGCATTAAGGTGTTCTAGGAAACTACGCTCAGGCGGACTGAGTAAATACATTCAGGCGGTCTGAGAAACTACATTCAGGCTGTCTGAGAAACTACGTTCAGGCGGTCTGAGAAACTACAATCAGGCAGTCTGAGAAACTACATTCAGGCGGTCTGAGAAACTACATTCAGATGGTCTGAGAAACTACAATCCGGCATTCTGAGAAACTACACTGAGGCAGTCTGAGAAAGTGCATACAGGCATTTTCAGAAACTACATTCAGGCAGTCTGAGAAACTACATTCAGGTGGTCTGAGAAACTACGTTCAGGCAGTCTGAGAAACTACATTCAGGAAGTCTGTGAAACAATATTCAAGCGGTCTGAGAAACTACATTCACGCATTCTGAGAAACTACGTTCAGGTGGTCTGAGAAACTACGTTCTGGCGGTCTGAGAAACTACGTTCAGGCAGTCTGAGAAACTACATTCAGGTGGTCTGAGAAACTACGTTCAGTCAGTCTGAGAAACTACGCTCAGGAAGTTTGTGAAACAACATTCAAGCGGTCTGAGAAACTACATTCACGCAGTCTGAGAAACTACGTTCAGGCAGCCTGAGAAACTACGTTCAGGCGGCCTGAGAACCTACATTCACGCAGTCTGAGAAACTATGTTCAGTTGGTCTGAGAAACTACATTCTGGCAGTCTGAGAAACTACGTTCAGGCAGCCTGAGAAACTACATTCAGGCGGTCTGAGAAACTACGCGCAGGCAGTCTGAGAAACTACATTCAGGTGGTCTGAGAAACTACATTCAGGTGGTCTGAGAAACTACGTTCAGGCAGTCTGAGAAACTACGCTCAGGAAGTTTGTGAAACAACATTCAAGCGGTCTGAGAAACTACATTCACGCAGTCTGAGAAACTACGTTCAGGCAGTCTGAGAAACTACATTCAGGCGTTCTGACAAACTACAATCAGGCAGTCTGAGAAACTACATTCACGCAGTCTGAGAAACTACGTTCAGGCAGTCTGTGAAACTACGTTCAGGCGGTCTGAGAAACTACATTCATGCATTCTGAGAAACTACGTTCAGGCAGTCTGAGAAACTACATTCATGCATTCTGAGAAACTACGTTCAGGTGGTCTGAGAAACTACGTTATGGCGGTCTAAGAAACTACGTTCAGGCAGTCTGAGAAACGACATTTAGGCAGTCTGAGAAACTATGCGCATACTGTCTGAGAAACCACTGTCAAGGGGTCTGAGAAACTATGCTGAGGCGGTCTGAGAAACTACATTCAGACGGTCTGAGAAACTACAATTCGGCGTTCTGAGAAACTACACTGAGGCAGTCTGAGAAAGTGCATTCAGGCATTTTCAGAAACTACGTTCAGGCAGTCTGAGAAACTACATTCAGGTGGTCTGAGAAACTACGTTCAGGCAGTCTGAGAAACTACGTTCAGGAAGTCTGTGAAACAACATTCAAGCGGTCTGAGAAACTACATTCACACAGTCTGAGAAACTACGTTCAGCAGGTCTGAGAAACTACGTTCTAGCGGTCTGAGAAACTACGTTAAGGCAGTCTGAGAAACGACATTCAGGCGGTCTGAGAAACGTCATTAAGGCAGTCTGAGAAACTACATTCAGGTGGTCTGAGAAACTACATTCAGGCAGTCTGAGAAACTACATTACAGCGGTCTGAGAAACGATATTCAGGCAGTCTGAGAAACTACATTCCGGCGGTCTGAGAAACTACGTAGTCAGTCTGAGAAACTACATTCAAGCAGTCTGAGAAACTACATCCCAGCGGTCAGAGAAACTACATTCAGACAGTCTGAGAAACTACGTTCAGGCAGTCTGAGAATCTACGCTCAGGCGGTCTGAGAAACTACGTTCAGTCGGTCTGAGAAATTACGTTCAGGTGGTCTGAGAAACTATGTTTAGGCGGTCTGAGATACTACATTCCGGCGGTCTCCGAAACTACATTCAGACAGTCTGAGAAACTACGTTCAGGCAGTCTGAGAAACTATGCTTAGGCGGTCTGAGATACTACATTCCGGCGGTCTCCGAAACTACATTCAAACAGTCTGAGAAACTACGTTCAGGCAGTCTGAGAAACTATGCTCAGGTGGTCTGAGAAACTGCATTCAGGCGGTCTGAGAAACTACGTTCAGTCAGTCTGAGAAACTACATTCAGGCAGTCTGAGAAACGACATTCTGGCAGTCTGAGAAACTACATTCAGACAGTCTGAGAAACTACATTCAGACAGTCTGAGAAACTACGTTCAGGCAGTCTGAGAAACTACGTTTTGGCAGTCTGAGAAACTACACTCAGGCGGTATGAGAAACTACGTTTTGGCCGTCTGAGAAACTACATTCAGGCGGTCTGAGAAACTGCATTCAGGCGGTCTGAGAAACTACATTCAGACAGTCTGAGAAACTAAATTTAGGCAGTCTGAGAAATAAGATTCAGGCTGTCTGAGAAACTATATTCAGACAGTCTGAGAAACGACACTCAGGCGGTCTGAGAAACTACGTTCAGTCAGTCTGAGAAACTACATTCAGGCAGTCTGAGAAACGACATTCTGGCAGTCTGAGAAACTACATTCAGGCAGTCTGAGAAACTACATTCAGGTATCTGAGAAACTACATTCAGGCAGTCTGAGAAACTACATTCCAGCAGTCTGAGAAACGACATTCAGACAGTCTGAGAAACTACGTTCAGGCAGCCAGAGAAACTACATTCAGGCAGTCTGAGAAACGACATTCTGGCAGTCTGAGAAACTACATTCAGGCAGTCTGAGAAACTACATTCAGGTGTCTGAGAAACTTCATTCAGGCAGTCTGAGAAACTACACTCAGGCAGTATGAGAAACAATGTTTTGGCAGTCTGAGAAACTACATTCAGGCGGTCTGAGAAACTGCATTCAGGCGGTCTGAGAAACTACATTCAGGCAGTCTGAGAAACAAAATTTAGGCAGTCTGAGAAATAAGATTCAGGCTGTCTGAGAAACTACATTCAGACAGTCTGAGAAACGACACTCAGGCGGTCTGAGAAACTACGTTTAGGCAGTCTGAGAAATTACATTCAGGCGGTCTAAGAAACTACATTCAGGCAGTCTGTGAAACTACAGTCAGGCAGTCTGAGAAACTACATTCAGGCAGTCTGAGAATCTATGCTCAGGCGGTCTGAGAAACTACGTTCAGGCGGTCTGAGAAACTATATTCACGCAGTCTGAGAAACTACGTTCATGCGGTCTGAGAAACTACGCTCAGGCAGACTGAGAAACTACATTCAGACGGTCTGAGAAATAGGCTCAGACAGTCTGAGAAACTATATTCCGACCGTCTGAGAAACTACAATCCGGCGTTCTCAGAAACTACGCTGAGGCAGTCTGAGAAAGTGCATTCAAGCGGTCTGAGAAACTACATCCAGGCAGCATTAGAAACTACGCTCAGGTGGTCTGAGAAAGTGTGCTCAGGCGGTATGTGAAATTACATTCAGGCGGTCTGCGAAGCTACGCTCAGGCAGTCTGAGAAACTACACTCAGACATCTGAGAAACTAAACTCCGGTGTTCTGAGAAACTACGCTGAGGCAGTCTGAGAAAGTGCATTCAGGCATTTTCAGAAACTACGTTCAGGCAGTCTGAGAAACTACGCTCAGGCGGTATGAGAAACTACATTCAGGCCGTCTGAGAAACAACTCAGACCGTCTGAGAAACTACAATCAGTCAGTCTGAGAAACTACATTTAGACGGTCTGAGAAAGTACATCCAGGTGGTCTGAGAAATAGGCTCAGACGGTCTGAGAAACTACATTCAGACAGTCTGAGAAACTATGTTTAGGAAACTGAGAAACTACATTCAGGAGTTCAGAGAAACTACATTTAGGCAGTCTGAGAAATGACATTCAGGCTGTCTGAGATACTACTTTCAGACAGTCTGAGAAATGACACTCAGGCAGTCTGAGAAACTACATTCAGGCAGTCTGAGAAACTACGTTCAGGCAGCCTGAGAAATGACATTCAGGCTGTCTGCGAAACTACATTCAGACAGTCTGTGAAACGAAATCCAGACAGTCTGAGAATCTACGCTCAGCGGTCTGAGAAACAATATTCAGGCAGTGTGAGAAACTATATTCAGGCTGTCTGTGAATTTCAATTAGCAGATCTGAGAAACAACATTCAGACGGTCTGAGAAATAGGCTCAGACAGTCTGAGAAACTACACTCAGTCAGTCTGAGAAACTACATTCAGGCGGTCTGAGAAACTATATTCAGGCGGTGTGAGAAAGTACGATCAAGCGGTCTGAGAAACTGCATTCAGGTGTTCTGAGAAACTGCATTAAGGTGTTCTAGGAAACTACGCTCAGGCGGACTGAGTAAATACATTCAGGCAGTCTGAGAAACGACACTCAGTCAGTCTGAGAAATTACATTCAGACGGTCTGAGAAACTACATTCAGGCAGTCTGAGAAATAGGCTCAGACGGTCTGAGAAGCTACATTCAGGCAGTCTGAGAAACTATAATCCGGTGTTCTGAGAGCTACACTGAGGCAGTCTGAGAAAGTGTATTCAGGCATTTTCAGAAACTACGTTCAGGCAGTCTGAGAAACTACATTCAGGTGGTCTGAGAAACTACATTCAGGTGGTTTGAGAAACTCCATTCAGGCAGTCTGAGAAACTACACTCATGGGGTCTGAGAAATTGCATTCATGCGGTCTGAGAAACTACGCTGGGGCGGTCTGAGAAAATACGCACACACGATCAGACAAACTACATTCAGACAGTCTGAGAAGCTACGCTCAGGCAGTCTGAGAAACTACACTCAGGCAGTCTGAGAAACTACATTCAGGCAGTCTGAGAAACTACATTCAGGCAGTCTGAGAAACTACGTTCAGTCAGTCTGAGAAACCACATTCAGGCGGTCTGAGAAACTACATTCAGGTGGTCTGAGAAACAACATTCAGGCAGTCTGAGAAACTACATTCATGCAGTCTGAGAAACAACATTCAGGCGGTCTGAGAAACTACATTCAGGCCGGCTGAGAAACTATATTCCGGGGTCTGGAAATCTACATTCTGGCGATCTGAGAAACTTCATTCAGGCAGTCTGAGAAACTACGCTCAGGCAGACTGAGAAACGACACTCAGGCGGTCTGAGAAACTACGCTCAGGCGGACTGAGAAACTACATTCAGGCGGTCTGAGAAACTACATTCAGGCAGTCTGAGAAACTCCATTCAGATGGTCTGTGAAACTACATTCAGGTGGTCTGAGAAACTATATTCAGACAGTCTGAGAATCTGCACTCAGGCGATCTGAGAAACTATATTCAGGCAGTCTTACAAACTACGTTCAGGCGGTCTGAGAAACTATATTCAGGCTTTCTGTGAATCTCATTTAGCGGGTCTGGGAAACTACATTCAGGCAGTCTGAGAAGCTAAAATCAGGCGGTCTGAGAAACTGCGTTCAGGTGTTCTGAGAAACTACATTCTTGCGGTCTGAGAAACAACATTCAGGCAGTCTGAGAAACTACGTGCATACTGTTTGAGAAACCACAGTCAAGGGGTCTGAGAAACTATGCTGAGGCGGTCTGAGAAACTACATTCAGACAGCCTGAGAAACTACATTCAGGCAGTATGAGAAACTACATTCAGGCGGTCTGAGAAACTACATTCAGGCAGTCTGAGAAACTACATTCAGGCGGTCTGAGAAACTACATTCAGGCCGGCTGAGAAACTATATTCCGGGGTCTGGAAATCTACATTCTGGCGATCTGAGAAACTTCATTCAGGCAGTCTGAGAAACTACGCTCAGGCAGACTGAGAAACTACATTCAGGCCGTCTGAGAAACAACTCAGACAGTCTGAGAAACTACACTCAGTCAGTCTGAGAAACTATATTCAGACGGTCTGAGAAAGTACATTCAGGTGGTCTGAGAAATAGGCTCAGACGGTCTGAGAAGCTACATTAAGGCAGTCTGAGAAACTATAATCCGGCGTTGTAAGAAACTACGCTGAGGCAGTCTGAGAAAGTGTATTCAGGCATTTTGAGAAACTACGTTCAGGCAGTCTGAGAAACTACGTACAGGCAGTCTGAGAAACAACATTCAGGCGGTCTGCGAAATTGCATTCATGCGGTCTGAGAAACTACATTCAAGCGGTCTGAGAACCTACATTCACGCAGTCTGAGAACCTACGTTGAGGTGGTCTGAGAAACTACATTCTGGCAGTCTGAGAAACTACGTTCAGGCAGCCTGAGAAACTACATTCAAGCGGTCTGAGAACCTACATTCACGCAGTCTGAGAACCTACGTTAAGGTGGTCTGAGAAACTACGTTCAGTCAGTCTGAGAAACTACATTCAGGCAGTCTGAGAAACTACATTCAGACAGTCTAAGACGCTACGTTCAGGCAGTCTGAGAAACTACGCTCAGGCGGTCTGAGAAACTACGTTAAGGCAGTCTGAGAAACTACGTTCAGGCGGTCTGAGAAACTACATTCAGGCAGTCGGAGAAACTACATTTAGGCAGTCTGAGAAATAACATTCAGGCGGTCTGAGAAACTACATTCAGGCAGTCTGAGAAACTACAATCCGGCGTTCTGAGAAACTACACTGAGGCAGTCTGAGAAAGTGCATTCAGGCATTTTCAGAAACTACGTTCAGGCGGTCTGAGAAACTACATTCAGGGAGTCTGAGAAACTACGCTCAGACAGTCTGAGAAACTACATTCAGGCGGTATGAGGATCTATGCTCAGGCGGTCTGAGAAACTATAATCAGGCTGTCTGAGAAAGTACGTTCAGGCGGTCTGAGAAACTATATTCAGGCGGTCTGAGAAACTACATTCAGGCGGTCTGAGAAACTACATTCAGGCAGTCTGAGAAACTACATTCAGGCGGTCTGAGAAACTACATTCAGATGGTCTGAGAAACTACAATCCGGCGTTCTGAGAAACTACACTGAGGCAGTCTGAGAAAGTGCATTCAGGCATTTTCAGAAACTACATTCAGGCAGTCTGAGAAACTACATTCAGGTGGTCTGAGAAACTACGTTCAGGCAGTCTGAGAAACTACATTCAGGCGTTCTGACAAACTACAATCAGGCAGTCTGAGAAACTACATTCACGCAGTCTGAGAAACTACGTTCAGGCAGTCTGTGAAACTACGTTCAGGCGGTCTGAGAAACTACATTCACGCAGTCTGAGAAACTACATTCACGCAGTCTGCGAAACTACGTTCAGGCAGTCTGTGAAACTACGTTCAGGCGGTCTGAGAAACTACAATCAGGCAGTCTGAGAAACTACATTTAGGCGGTCTGAGAAACTATATTCAGGCAGTCTGAGAAACTACATTCAATCGGTCTGAGAAACTACATTCATGCATTCTGAGAAACTACATTCTGGCAGTCTGAGAAACTACGTTCAGGCAGCCTGAGAAACTACATTCAAGCGGTCTGAGAACCTACATTCACGCAGTCTGAGAACCTACGTTAAGGTGGTCTGAGAAACTACGTTCAGTCAGTCTGAGAAACTACATTCAGGCAGTCTGAGAAACTACATTCAGGCGGTCTGAGAAATGACATTCCAGCGGTCTGAGAAACTACATTCAGACAGTCTAAGACGCTACGTTCAGGCAGTCTGAGAAACTACGCTCAGGCGGTCTGAGAAACTACGTTAAGGCAGTCTGAGAAACTACATTCAGGCGGTCTGAGAAACTACATTCAGGCAGTCGGAGAAACTACATTTAGGCAGTCTGAGAAATAACATTCAGGCGGTCTGAGAAACTACATTCAGGCAGTCTGAGAAACTACAATCCGGCGTTCTGAGAAACTACACTGAGGCAGTCTGAGAAAGTACATTCAGGCATTTTCAGAAACTACGTTCAGGCGGTCTGAGAAACTACATTCAGGCAGTCTGAGAAACTACGCTCAGGCAGACTGAGAAACTACATTCAGGCCGTCTGAGAAACAACTCAGACAGTCTGAGAAACTACACTCAGTCAGTCTGAGAAACTACATTCAGACGGTCTGAGAAAGTACATTCAGGTGGTCTGAGAAATAGGCTCAGACGGTCTGAGAAGCTACATTAAGGCAGTCTGAGAAACTATAATCCGGCGTTGTAAGAAACTACGCTGAGACAGTCTGAGAAAGTGCATTCAGGCATTTTCAGAAACTACGTTCAGGCAGTCTGAGAAACTACATTCAGGCAGTCTGAGAAACTACATTCAGACAGTCTGAGAAACTACATTCAGGCGGTATGAGAATCTATGCTCAGGCAGTCTGAGAAACTATAATCAGGCTGTCTGAGAAAGTACGTTCAGGCGGTCTGAGAAACTATATTCAGGCGGTCTGAGAAACTACATTCAGGCTGTCTGAGAAACTACGTTCAGGCGGTCTGAGAAACTACAATCAGGCAGTCTGAGAAACTACATTCAGGCGGTCTGAGAAACTACATTCAGATGGTCTGAGAAACTACAATCCGGCGTTCTGAGAAACTACACTGAGGCAGTCTGAGAAAGTGCATTCAGGCATTTTCAGAAACTACATTCAGGCAGTCTGAGAAACTACATTCAGGTGGTCTGAGAAACTACGTTCAGGCAGTCTGAGAAACTACATTCAGGAAGTCTGTGAAACAATATTCAAGCGGTCTGAGAAACTATATTCACGCAGTCTGAGAAACTACGTTCATGCGGTCTGAGAAACTACGCTCAGGCAGACTGAGAAACTACATTCAGACGGTCTGAGAAATAGGCTCAGACAGTCTGAGAAACTATATTCCGACCGTCTGAGAAACTACAATCCGGCGTTCTCAGAAACTACGCTGAGGCAGTCTGAGAAAGTGCATTCAAGCGGTCTGAGAAACTACATCCAGGCAGCATTAGAAACTACGCTCAGGTGGTCTGAGAAAGTGTGCTCAGGCGGTATGTGAAATTACATTCAGGCGGTCTGCGAAGCTACGCTCAGGCAGTCTGAGAAACTACACTCAGACATCTGAGAAACTAAACTCCGGTGTTCTGAGAAACTACGCTGAGGCAGTCTGAGAAAGTGCATTCAGGCATTTTCAGAAACTACGTTCAGGCAGTCTGAGAAACTACGCTCAGGCGGTATGAGAAACTACATTCAGGCCGTCTGAGAAACAACTCAGACCGTCTGAGAAACTACAATCAGTCAGTCTGAGAAACTACATTTAGACGGTCTGAGAAAGTACATCCAGGTGGTCTGAGAAATAGGCTCAGACGGTCTGAGAAACTACATTCAGACAGTCTGAGAAACTACGTTTAGGAAACTGAGAAACTACATTCAGGAGTTCAGAGAAACTACATTTAGGCAGTCTGAGAAATGACATTCAGGCTGTCTGAGATACTACTTTCAGACAGTCTGAGAAATGACACTCAGGCAGTCTGAGAAACTACATTCAGGCAGTCTGAGAAACTACGTTCAGGCAGCCTGAGAAATGACATTCAGGCTGTCTGAGATACTACTTTCAGACAGTCTGAGAAACGACACTCAGGCAGTCTGAGAAACTACATTCAGGCAGTCTGAGAAACTACGTTCAGGCAGCCTGAGAAATGACATTCAGGCTGTCTGCGAAACTACATTCAGACAGTCTGTGAAACGAAATCCAGACAGTCTGAGAATCTACGCTCAGCGGTCTGAGAAACAATATTCAGGCAGTGTGAGAAACTATATTCAGGCTGTCTGTGAATTTCAATTAGCAGATCTGAGAAACAACATTCAGACGGTCTGAGAAATAGGCTCAGACAGTCTGAGAAACTACACTCAGTCAGTCTGAGAAACTACATTCAGGCGGTCTGAGAAACTATATTCAGGCGGTCTGAGAAAGTACGATCAAGCGGTCTGAGAAACTGCATTCAGGTGTTCTGAGAAACTGCATTAAGGTGTTCTAGGAAACTACGCTCAGGCGGACTGAGTAAATACATTCAGGCAGTCTGAGAAACGACACTCAGTCAGTCTGAGAAATTACATTCAGACGGTCTGAGAAACTACATTCAGGCAGTCTGAGAAATAGGCTCAGACGGTCTGAGAAGCTACATTCAGGCAGTCTGAGAAACTATAATCCGGTGTTCTGAGAGCTACACTGAGGCAGTCTGAGAAAGTGTATTCAGGCATTTTCAGAAACTACGTTCAGGCAGTCTGAGAAACTACATTCAGGTGGTCTGAGAAACTACATTCAGGTGGTTTGAGAAACTCCATTCAGGCAGTCTGAGAAACTACACTCATGGGGTCTGAGAAATTGCATTCATGCGGTCTGAGAAACTACGCTGGGGCGGTCTGAGAAAATACGCACACACGATCAGACAAACTACATTCAGACAGTCTGAGAAGCTACGCTCAGGCAGTCTGAGAAACTACACTCAGGCAGTCTGAGAAACTACATTCAGGCAGTCTGAGAAACTACATTCAGGCAGTCTGAGAAACTACGTTCAGTCAGTCTGAGAAACCACATTCAGGCGGTCTGAGAAACTACATTCAGGTGGTCTGAGAAACTACATTCAGGCAGTCTGAGAAACTACATTCATGCAGTCTGAGAAACAACATTCAGGCGGTCTGAGAAACTACATTCAGGCCGGCTGAGAAACTATATTCCGGGGTCTGGAAATCTACATTCTGGCGATCTGAGAAACTTCATTCAGGCAGTCTGAGAAACTACGCTCAGGCAGACTGAGAAACGACACTCAGGCGGTCTGAGAAACTACGCTCAGGCGGACTGAGAAACTACATTCAGGCGGTCTGAGAAACTACATTCAGGCAGTCTGAGAAACTCCATTCAGATGGTCTGTGAAACTACATTCAGGTGGTCTGAGAAACTATATTCAGACAGTCTGAGAATCTGCACTCAGGCGATCTGAGAAACTATATTCAGGCAGTCTTACAAACTACGTTCAGGCGGTCTGAGAAACTATATTCAGGCTTTCTGTGAATCTCATTTAGCGGGTCTGGGAAACTACATTCAGGCAGTCTGAGAAGCTAAAATCAGGCGGTCTGAGAAACTGCGTTCAGGTGTTCTGAGAAACTACATTCTTGCGGTCTGAGAAACAACATTCAGGCAGTCTGAGAAACTACGTGCATACTGTTTGAGAAACCACAGTCAAGGGGTCTGAGAAACTATGCTGAGGCGGTCTGAGAAACTACATTCAGACAGTCTGAGAAACTACATTCAGGCAGTATGAGAAACTACATTCAGGCGGTCTGAGAAACTACATTCAGGCAGTCTGAGAAACTACATTCAGGCGGTCTGAGAAACTACATTCAGGCCGGCTGAGAAACTATATTCCGGGGTCTGGAAATCTACATTCTGGCGATCTGAGAAACTTCATTCAGGCAGTCTGAGAAACTACGCTCAGGCAGACTGAGAAACTACATTCAGGCCGTCTGAGAAACAACTCAGACAGTCTGAGAAACTACACTCAGTCAGTCTGAGAAACTATATTCAGACGGTCTGAGAAAGTACATTCAGGTGGTCTGAGAAATAGGCTCAGACGGTCTGAGAAGCTACATTAAGGCAGTCTGAGAAACTATAATCCGGCGTTGTAAGAAACTACGCTGAGGCAGTCTGAGAAAGTGTATTCAGGCATTTTGAGAAACTACGTTCAGGCAGTCTGAGAAACTACGTACAGGCAGTCTGAGAAACAACATTCAGGCGGTCTGCGAAATTGCATTCATGCGGTCTGAGAAACTACATTCAAGCGGTCTGAGAACCTACATTCACGCAGTCTGAGAACCTACGTTGAGGTGGTCTGAGAAACTACATTCTGGCAGTCTGAGAAACTACGTTCAGGCAGCCTGAGAAACTACATTCAAGCGGTCTGAGAACCTACATTCACGCAGTCTGAGAACCTACGTTAAGGTGGTCTGAGAAACTACGTTCAGTCAGTCTGAGAAACTACATTCAGGCAGTCTGAGAAACTACATTCAGACAGTCTAAGACGCTACGTTCAGGCAGTCTGAGAAACTACGCTCAGGCGGTCTGAGAAACTACGTTAAGGCAGTCTGAGAAACTACGTTCAGGCGGTCTGAGAAACTACATTCAGGCAGTCGGAGAAACTACATTTAGGCAGTCTGAGAAATAACATTCAGGCGGTCTGAGAAACTACATTCAGGCAGTCTGAGAAACTACAATCCGGCGTTCTGAGAAACTACACTGAGGCAGTCTGAGAAAGTGCATTCAGGCATTTTCAGAAACTACGTTCAGGCGGTCTGAGAAACTACATTCAGGGAGTCTGAGAAACTACGCTCAGACAGTCTGAGAAACTACATTCAGGCGGTATGAGGATCTATGCTCAGGCGGTCTGAGAAACTATAATCAGGCTGTCTGAGAAAGTACGTTCAGGCGGTCTGAGAAACTATATTCAGGCGGTCTGAGAAACTACATTCAGGCGGTCTGAGAAACTACATTCAGGCAGTCTGAGAAACTACATTCAGGCGGTCTGAGAAACTACATTCAGATGGTCTGAGAAACTACAATCCGGCGTTCTGAGAAACTACACTGAGGCAGTCTGAGAAAGTGCATTCAGGCATTTTCAGAAACTACATTCAGGCAGTCTGAGAAACTACATTCAGGTGGTCTGAGAAACTACGTTCAGGCAGTCTGAGAAACTACATTCAGGCGTTCTGACAAACTACAATCAGGCAGTCTGAGAAACTACATTCACGCAGTCTGAGAAACTACGTTCAGGCAGTCTGTGAAACTACGTTCAGGCGGTCTGAGAAACTACATTCACGCAGTCTGAGAAACTACATTCACGCAGTCTGCGAAACTACGTTCAGGCAGTCTGTGAAACTACGTTCAGGCGGTCTGAGAAACTACAATCAGGCAGTCTGAGAAACTACATTTAGGCGGTCTGAGAAACTATATTCAGGCAGTCTGAGAAACTACATTCAATCGGTCTGAGAAACTACATTCATGCATTCTGAGAAACTACATTCTGGCAGTCTGAGAAACTACGTTCAGGCAGCCTGAGAAACTACATTCAAGCGGTCTGAGAACCTACATTCACGCAGTCTGAGAACCTACGTTAAGGTGGTCTGAGAAACTACGTTCAGTCAGTCTGAGAAACTACATTCAGGCAGTCTGAGAAACTACATTCAGGCGGTCTGAGAAATGACATTCCAGCGGTCTGAGAAACTACATTCAGACAGTCTAAGACGCTACGTTCAGGCAGTCTGAGAAACTACGCTCAGGCGGTCTGAGAAACTACGTTAAGGCAGTCTGAGAAACTACATTCAGGCGGTCTGAGAAACTACATTCAGGCAGTCGGAGAAACTACATTTAGGCAGTCTGAGAAATAACATTCAGGCGGTCTGAGAAACTACATTCAGGCAGTCTGAGAAACTACAATCCGGCGTTCTGAGAAACTACACTGAGGCAGTCTGAGAAAGTACATTCAGGCATTTTCAGAAACTACGTTCAGGCGGTCTGAGAAACTACATTCAGGCAGTCTGAGAAACTACGCTCAGGCAGACTGAGAAACTACATTCAGGCCGTCTGAGAAACAACTCAGACAGTCTGAGAAACTACACTCAGTCAGTCTGAGAAACTACATTCAGACGGTCTGAGAAAGTACATTCAGGTGGTCTGAGAAATAGGCTCAGACGGTCTGAGAAGCTACATTAAGGCAGTCTGAGAAACTATAATCCGGCGTTGTAAGAAACTACGCTGAGACAGTCTGAGAAAGTGCATTCAGGCATTTTCAGAAACTACGTTCAGGCAGTCTGAGAAACTACATTCAGGCAGTCTGAGAAACTACATTCAGACAGTCTGAGAAACTACATTCAGGCGGTATGAGAATCTATGCTCAGGCAGTCTGAGAAACTATAATCAGGCTGTCTGAGAAAGTACGTTCAGGCGGTCTGAGAAACTATATTCAGGCGGTCTGAGAAACTACATTCAGGCGGTCTGAGAAACTACATTCAGGCTGTCTGAGAAACTACGTTCAGGCGGTCTGAGAAACTACAATCAGGCAGTCTGAGAAACTACATTCAGGCGGTCTGAGAAACTACATTCAGATGGTCTGAGAAACTACAATCCGGCGTTCTGAGAAACTACACTGAGGCAGTCTGAGAAAGTGCATTCAGGCATTTTCAGAAACTACATTCAGGCAGTCTGAGAAACTACATTCAGGTGGTCTGAGAAACTACGTTCAGGCAGTCTGAGAAACTACATTCAGGAAGTCTGTGAAACAATATTCAAGCGGTCTGAGAAACTACATTCACGCATTCTGAGAAACTACGTTCAGGTGGTCTGAGAAACTACGTTCTGGCGGTCTGAGAAACTACGTTCAGGCAGTCTGAGAAACTACATTCAGGTGGTCTGAGAAACTACGTTCAGGCAGTCTGAGAAACTACGCTCAGGAAGTTTGTGAAACAACATTCAAGCGGTCTGAGAAACTACATTCACGCAGTCTGAGAAACTACGTTCAGGCAGTCTGAGAAACTACATTCAGGCGTTCTGACAAACTACAATCAGGCAGTCTGAGAAACTACATTCACGCAGTCTGAGAAACTACGTTCAGGCAGTCTGAGAAACTACATTCACGCAGTCTGAGAAACTACGTTCAGGCAGTCTGTGAAACTACGTTCAGGCGGTCTGAGAAACTACATTCACGCAGTCTGAGAAACTACATTCACGCAGTCTGCGAAACTACGTTCAGGCAGTCTGTGAAACTACGTTCAGGCGGTCTGAGAAACTACAATCAGGCAGTCTGAGAAACTACATTTAGGCGGTCTGAGAAACTATATTCAGGCAGTCTGAGAAACTACATTCAATCGGTCTGAGAAACTACATTCATGCATTCTGAGAAACTACATTCTGGCAGTCTGAGAAACTACGTTCAGGCAGCCTGAGAAACTACATTCAAGCGGTCTGAGAACCTACGTTCACGCAGTCTGAGAACCTACGTTAAGGTGGTCTGAGAAACTACGTTCAGTCAGTCTGAGAAACTACATTCAGATGGTCTGAGAAACTACAATCCGGCATTCTGAGAAACTACACTGAGGCAGTCTGAGAAAGTGCATACAGGCATTTTCAGAAACTACATTCAGGCAGTCTGAGAAACTACATTCAGGTGGTCTGAGAAACTACGTTCAGGCAGTCTGAGAAACTACATTCAGGAAGTCTGTGAAACAATATTCAAGCGGTCTGAGAAACTACATTCACGCATTCTGAGAAACTACGTTCAGGTGGTCTGAGAAACTACGTTCTGGCGGTCTGAGAAACTACGTTCAGGCAGTCTGAGAAACTACATTCAGGTGGTCTGAGAAACTACGTTCAGTCAGTCTGAGAAACTACGCTCAGGAAGTTTGTGAAACAACATTCAAGCGGTCTGAGAAACTACATTCACGCAGTCTGAGAAACTACGTTCAGGCAGTCTGAGAAACTACATTCAGGCGTTCTGACAAACTACAATCAGGCAGTCTGAGAAACTACATTCACGCAGTCTGAGAAACTACGTTCAGGCAGTCTGAGAAACTACATTCACGCAGTCTGAGAAACTACGTTCAGGCAGTCTGTGAAACTACGTTCAGGCGGTCTGAGAAACTACATTCATGCATTCTGAGAAACTACGTTCAGGCGGTCTGAGAAACTACATTCATGCATTCTGAGAAACTACGTTCAGGTGGTCTGAGAAACTACGTTATGGCGGTCTAAGAAACTACGTTCAGGCAGTCTGAGAAACGACATTTAGGCAGTCTGAGAAACGACATTAAGGCAGTCTGAGAAACGACATTCAGGTGGTCTGAGAAACTGCATTCAGGAAGTCTGAGAAACTACATTCCAGCGGTCTGAGAAACGACATTCAGACAGTCTGAGAAACGATATTCAGGCAGTCTGAGAAACTACATTCCTGCGGTCTGAGAAACTACATTCCGAGAGTCTGAGAAACTACGTTCAGGCAGTCTGAAAAACTACGTTCAGTCAATCTGAGAAACTACGTTCAAGTGGTCTGAGAAACTACGTTTAGGCGGTCTGAGAAACTACATTCAGGCGGTCTGAGAAACTACATTCAGGCGGTCTGAGAAACTATATTAAGGCCGGCTGAGAAACTACATTCCGGGGTATGGAAATCTACATTCTGGCGATCTGAGAAACTACATTCAGACGGTCTGAGAAACTACGCTCAGACCGACTGAGAAACTACATTCAGGACGCCTGAGAAACAACTCTGACAGTCTGAGAAACTGCACTCAGTCAGTCTGAGAAACTACATTCAGACGGTCTGAGAAAGTACATTCAGGTGGTCTGAGAAACTACGTTCAGGCAGTCTGAGAAACTAAATTTAGGCAGTCTGAGAAATAAGATTCAGGCTGTCCGAGAAACTACATTCAGACAGTCTGAGAAACGACACTCAGGCGGTCTGAGAAACTACGTTCAGTCAGTCTGAGAAACTACATTTAGGCAGTCTGAGAAACGACATTCTGGCAGTCTGAGAAACTACATTCAGGCAGTCTGAGAAACTACATTCACGTGTCTTAGCAACTACATTCAGGCAATCTGAGAAACTACATTCCAGCAGTCTGAGAAACTACATTCAGACAGTCTGAGAAACTACATTCCAGCGGTCTGAGAAACGACATTCAGGCAGTCTGAGAAACGATATTCAGGCTGTCTGAGAAACTACATTCCTGCGGTCTGAGAAACTACATTCCGAGAGTCTGAGAAACTACGTTCAGGCAGTCTGAGAATCTACGCTCAGGCGGTCTGAGAAACTACGTTCAGTCAATCTGAGAAACTACGTTCAGTCAATCTGAGAAACTACGTTTAGGCGGTGTGAGATACTACATTCCAGCGGTCTCTGAAACTACGTTCAGGCAGTCTGAGAAACTACATTCAGGCGGTCTGAGAAACTACATTCAGACAGTCTGAGAAATAACATTCAGACAGTCGGAGAAACGACACTCAGGCGGTCTGAGAAACTAGTTCAGACAGTCTGAGAAACTAATTTCCGGCAGTCTGAGAAACTATGCTCAGGCGGTCTGAGAAACTACATTCAGGCAGTCTGAGAAATAGGCTCAGACGGTCTGAGAAACTCTATTCAGGCCGGCTGAGAAACTACATTCCGGGGTCTGGAAATCTACATTCCGGCGGTCTGAGAAAATACATTCAGGCAGTCTGAGAAACTACATGCAGGCAGTCTGAGAAACTACATTCTGTTATTTTGAGAAACTACATTCAGGTGGTCTGAGAAACTACATTCTGGTGGTTTGAGAAACTACATTCAGGCAGTGTGAGAAACTACACTCATGGGGTCTGAGAAATTGCATTCATGCGGTCTGAGAAACTACGCTCGGGCGGTCTGATAAAATACGCACACATGATCAGACAAACTAAATTCAGGCAGTCTGAGAATCTGCACTCAGGCGGTCTGAGAAACTACATTAAGGCCGTCTGAGAAACAACTCTGACAGTCTGAGAAACTATATTCAGGCTGTCTGTGAATCTCATTTAGCGGGTCTGGGAAACTACATTCAGGCAGTCTGAGAAACTATGCGCATACTGTCTGAGAAACCACTGTCAAGGGGTCTGAGAAACTATGCTGAGGCGGTCTGAGAAACTACATTCAGACGGTCTGAGAAACTACAATTTGGCGTTCTGAGAAACTACACTGAGGCAGTCTGAGAAAGTGCATTCAGGCATTTTCAGAAACTACGTTCAGGAAGTCTGTGAAACAACATTCAAGTCGTCTGAGAAACTACATTCACGCAGTCTGAGAAAATACGTTCAGCTGGTCTGAGAAACTACGTTCTAGCGGTCTGAGAAACTACGTTAAGGCAGTCTGAGAAACGACATTCAGGCAGTCTGAGAAACGTCATTAAGGCAGTCTGAGAAACTACATTCAGGTGGTCTGAGAAACTACATTCAGGCAGTCTGAGAAACTACATTACAGCGGTCTGAGAAACGATATTCACGCAGTCTGAGAAACTACATTCCGGCGGTCTGAGAAACTACGTAGTCAGTCTGAGAAACTACATTCAGGCAGTCTGAGAAACTACATCCCAGCGGTCTGAGAAACTACATTCAGACAGTCTGAGAAACTACGTTCAGGCAGTCTGAGAATCTACGCTCAGGCGGTCTGAGAAACTACGCTCAGTCAGTCTGAGAAATTAAGTTCAGGTGGTCTGAGAAACTACGTTTAGGCGGTCTGAGATACTACATTCTGGCGGTCTCCGAAACTACATTCAGACAGTCTGAGAAACTACGTTCAGGCAGTCTGAGAAACTATGCTCAGGCGGTCTGAGAAACTGCATTCAGGCGGTCTGAGAAACTACGTTCAGTCAGTCTGAGAAACTACATTCAGGCAGTCTGAGAAACGACATTCTGGCAGTCTGAGAAACTACATTCAGGCAGTCTGAGAAAGTACGTTCAGGCAGTCTGAGAAACTACACTCAGGCGGTATGAGAAACTACGTTTTGGCAGTCTGAGAAACTACATTCAGGCGATCTGAGAAACTGCATTCAGGCAGTCTGAGAAACTAAATTTAGGCAGTCTGAGAAATAAGATTCAGGCTGTCTGAGAAACTACATTCAGACAGTCTGAGAAACGACACTCAGGCGGTCTGAGAAACTACGTTCAGTCAGTCTGAGAAACTACATTCAGGCAGTCAGAGAAACGACATTCTGGCAGTCTGAGAAACTACATTCAGGCAGTCTGAGAAACTACATTCAGGTGTCTGAGAAACTACATTCAGGCAGTCTGAGAAACTACATTCCAGCAGTCTGAGAAACTACATTCAGGCAGTCTGAGAAACTACATTCAGGTGTCTGAGAAACTACATTCAGGCAGTCTGAGAAACTACATTCCAGCAGTCTGAGAAACTACATTCAGACAGTCTGAGAAACTACGTTCAGGCAGTCTGAGAAACTAAACTCCGGCGTTCTGAGAAACTACATTCAGACAATCTGAGAAACGACACTCAGGCGGTCTGAGAAACTATGTTTAGGCAGTCTGAGAAACTGCTTTCAGGCAGTCTGAGAAACTACATTCAGGCAGTCTGAGAAACTAAATTTTGGCAGTCTGAGAAATAACATTCAGGCTGTCTGAGAAACTACTTTCAGACAGTCTGAGAAACGACACTCAGGCGGTCTGAGAAACTACGTTTAGGCAGTCTGAGAAACTACATTCAGGCAGTCTGAGAAACTACATTCAGACAGTCTGTGAAACTACAGTCAGGCAGTCTGAGAAAGTACATTCAGGCAGTCTGAGAATCTACGCTCAGGCGGTCTGAGAAACTACGTTCATGCGGTCTGAGAAACTACGCTCAGGCAGACTGAGAAACTACATTCAGACGGTCTGAGAAATAGGCTCAGACAGTCTGACAAACTACACTCAGTCAGTCTGAGAAACTACATTCAGACCGTCTGAGAAACTACAATCCGGCGTTCTCAGAAACTACGCTGAGGCAGTCTGAGAAAGTGCATTCATGCGGTCTGAGAAACTACATCCAGGCAGCATTAGAAACTACGCTCAGGTGGTCTGAGAAAGTGCGCTCAGGCGGTATGTGAAATTACATTCAGGCAGTCTGAGAAACTACATTCAGGCAGTCTGAGAAACAACATTCAGGCGGTCTGAGAAACTACATTCAGGTGGTCTGAGAAACTACGTTCAGGCAGTCTGAGAAACTACGCTCAGGCGGTCTGAGAAACTACGTTTAGGCGGTCTGAGAAACTACATTCAGGCAGTATGAGAAACTACATTTAGGCAGTCTGAGAATTAACATTCAGGCTGTCTGAGAAACTACATTCAGACGGTCTGAGACACTACATTCAGGCCGGCTGAGAAACTATATTCCGGGGTCTGGAAATCTACATTCTGGCGATCTGAGAAACTTCATTCAGGCAGTCTGAGAAACTACACTCAGGCAGACTGAGAAACGACACTCAGGCGGTCTGAGAAACTACGCTCAGGCGGACTGAGAAACTACATTCAGGCGGTCTGAGAAACTACATTCAGGCAGTCTGAGAAACTCCATTCAGACGGTCTGTGAAACTACATTCAGGTGGTCTGAGAAACTATATTCAGACAGTCTGAGAATCTGCACTCAGGCGATCTGAGAAACTATATTCAGGCAGTCTTACAAACTACGTTCAGGCGGTCTGAGAAACTATATTCAGGCTTTCTGTGAATCTCATTTAGCGGGTCTGGGAAACTACATTCAGGCAGTCTGAGAAGCTAAAATCAAGCGGTCTGAGAAACTGCGTTCAGGTGTTCTGAGAAACTACATTCTTGCGGTCTGAGAAACAACATTCAGGCAGTCTGAGAAACTACGTGCATACTGTTTGAGAAACCACAGTCAAGGGGTCTGAGAAACTATGCTGAGGCGGTCTGAGAAACTACATTCAGACAGTCTGAGAAACTACATTCAGGCAGTCTGAGACACTTCATTCAGGCAGTCTGAGAAACTACGTTCAGGCAGTCTGAGAAACTACATTCAGGCAGTCTGAGAAACTACGCTCAGGCAGACTGAGAAACTACATTCAGGCCGTCTGAGAAACAACTCAGACAGTCTGAGAAACTACACTCAGTCAGTCTGAGAAACTATATTCAGACGGTCTGAGAAAGTACATTGAGGTGGTCTGAGAAATAGGCTCAGACGGTCTGAGAAGCTACATTAAGGCAGTCTGAGAAACTATAATCCGGCGTTGTCAGAAACTACGCTGAGGCAGTCTGAGAAAGTGTATTCAGGCATTTTCAGAAACTACGTTCAGGCAGTCTGAGAAACTACGTTCAGGCAGTCTGAGAAACTATGTACAGGCAGTCTGAGAAACAACATTCAGGCGGTCTGCGAAATTGCATTCATGCGGTCTGAGAAACTACGCTCATGCGGTCTGAGAAACTACACTCAGACAGTCTGAGAAACTACATTCATGCGGTCTGAGAAACTACATTCAGACAGTCTGAGAAACTACGCTCAGGCGGCCTGAGAAACTACGCACAGGCAGTCTGAGAAACTACGTTCAGGCAGTCTGAGAAACTACATTCAAGCGGTGTGAGAAACTACATTCAGGCGGTCTGAGAAACTACGCGCAGGCAGTCTGAGAAACTACGTTCAGGCAGCCTGAGAACCTACGTTCAGGCAGCCTGAGAAACTACATTCAGGTGGTCTGAGAAACTACGCGCAGGCAGTCTGAGAAACTACGTTCAGGCAGCCTGAGAAACTATATTCAGGCGGTCTGAGAAACTACGCGCAGGCAGTCTGAGAAACTACGTTCAGGCAGCCTGAGAAACTACGTTCAGGCGGCCTGAGAACCTACATTCACGCAGTCTGAGAAACTATGTTCAGTTGGTCTGAGAAACTACATTCTGGCAGTCTGAGAAACTACGTTCAGGCAGCCTGAGAAACTACATTCAGGCGGTCTGAGAAACTACGCGCAGGCAGTCTGAGAAACTACGTTCAGGTAGCCTGAGAAAGTACATTCAAGCAGTCTGAGAAACTACGTTGAGGCGGTCTGAGAAACTACATTCTGGCAGTCTGAGAAACTACGTTCAGGCAGCCTGAGAAACTACATTCAAGCGGTCTGAGAACCTACATTCACGCAGTCTGAGAACCTACGTTAAGGTGGTCTGAGAAACTACGTTCAGTCAGTCTGAGAAACTACATTCAGGCCGTCTGAGAAACTACATTCAGACAGTCTAAGACGCTACGTTCAGGCAGTCTGGGAAACTACGCTCAGGCGGTCTGAGAAACTACGTTAAGGTGATCTGAGAAACTACGTTCAGGCAGTCTGAGAAACTACGTTCAGGAAGTCTGTGAAACAATATTCAAGCGGTCTGAGAAACTACATTCACGCATTCTGAGAAACTACGTTCAGGTGGTCTGAGAAACTACGTTCTGGCGGTCTGAGAAACTACGTTCAGGCAGTCTGAGAAACTACATTCAGGTGGTCTGAGAAACTACGTTCAGACAGTCTGAGAAACTACGCTCAGGAAGTTTGTGAAACAACATTCAAGCGGTCTGAGAAACTACATTCACGCAGTCTGAGAAACTACGTTCAGGCAGTCTGAGAAACTACATTCAGGTGTTCTGACAAACTACAATCAGGCAGTCTGAGAAACTACATTTACGCAGTCTGAGAAACTACGTTCAGGCAGTCTGTGAAACTACGTTCAGGCGGTCTGAGAAACTACATTCACGCAGTCTGAGAAACTACATTCACGCAGTCTGCGAAACTACGTTCAGGCAGTCTGTGAAACTACGTTCAGGCGGTCTGAGAAACTACAATCAGGCAGTCTGAGAAACTACATTCAGGCGGTCTGAGAAACTATATTCAGGCAGTCTGAGAAACTACATTCAATCGGTCTGAGAAACTACATTCATGCATTCTGAGAAACTACATTCTGGCAGTCTGAGAAACTACGTTCAGGCAGCCTGAGAAACTACATTCAAGCGGTCTGAGAACCTACATTCACGCAGTCTGAGAACCTACGTTAAGGTGGTCTGAGAAACTACGTTCAGTCAGTCTGAGAAACTACATTCAGGCAGTCTGAGAAACTACATTCAGGCGGTCTGAGAAACGACATTCCAGCGGTCTGAGAAACTACATTCAGACAGTCTAAGACGCTACGTTCAGGCAGTCTGAGAAACTACGCTCAGGCGGTCTGAGAAACTACGTTAAGGCAGTCTGAGAAACTACATTCAGGGGGTCTGAGAAACTACATTCAGGCAGTCGGAGAAACTACATTTAGGCAGTCTGAGAAATTACATTCAGGCGGTCTGAGATACTACATTCAGGCAGTCTGAGAAACTACAATCCGGCGTTCTGAGAAACTACACTGAGGCAGTCTGAGAAAGTGCATTCAGGCATTTTCAGAAACTACGTTCAGGCGGTCTGAGAAACTACATTCAGGCAGTCTGAGAAACTACGCTCAGGCAGACTGAGAAACTACATTCAGGCCGTCTGAGAAACAACTCAGACAGTCTGAGAAACTACACTCAGTCAGTCTGAGAAACTACATTCAGACGGTCTGAGAAAGTACATTCAGGTGGTCTGAGAAATAGGCTCAGACGGTCTGAGAAGCTACATTAAGGCAGTCTGAGAAACTATAATCCGGCGTTGTAAGAAACTACGCTGAGACAGTCTGAGAAAGTGCATTCAGGCATTTTCAGAAACTACGTTCAGGCAGTCTGAGAAACTACATTCAGGCAGTCTGAGAAACTACATTCAGACAGTCTGAGAAACTACATTCAGGCGGTATGAGAATCTATGCTCAGGCGGTCTGAGAAACTATAATCAGGCTGTCTGAGAAAGTACGTTCAGGCGGTCTGAGAAACTATATTCAGGCGGTCTGAGAAACTACATTCAGGCGGTCTGAGAAACTACATTCAGGCGGTCTGAGAAACTATATTCAGGCTGTCTGAGAAACTACGTTCAGGCGGTCTGAGAAACTACAATCAGGCAGTCTGAGAAACTACATTCAGGCGGTCTGAGAAACTACATTCAGATGGTCTGAGAAACTACAATCCGGCGTTCTGAGAAACTACACTGAGGCAGTCTGAGAAAGTGCATTCAGGCATTTTCAGAAACTACATTCAGGCAGTCTGAGAAACTACATTCAGGTGGTCTGAGAAACTACGTTCAGGCAGTCTGAGAAACTACGTTCAGGAAGTCTGTGAAACAATATTCAAGCGGTCTGAGAAACTACATTCACGCATTCTGAGAAACTACGTTCAGGTGGTCTGAGAAACTATGTTCTGGCGGTCTGAGAAACTACGTTCAGGCAGTCTGAGAAACTACATTCAGGTGGTCTGAGAAACTACGTTCAGTCAGTCTGAGAAAGTACGCTCAGGAAGTTTGTGAAACAACATTCAAGCGGTCTGAGAAACTACATTCACGCCGTCTGAGAAACTACGTTCAGGCAGTCTGAGAAACTACATTCAGGCGTTCTGACAAACTACAATCAGGCAGTCTGAGAAACTACATTCACGCAGTCTGAGAAACTACGTTCAGGCAGTCTGTGAAACTACGTTCAGGCGGTCTGAGAAATTACATTCACGCAGTCTGAGAAACTACATTCACGCAGTCTGAGAAACTACGTTCAGGCATTTTCAGAAACTACGTTCAGGCGGTCTGAGAAACTACATTCAGGCAGTCTGAGAAACTACGCTCAGGCAGACTGAGAAACTACATTCAGGCCGTCTGAGAAACAACTCAGACAGTCTGAGAAACTACACTCAGTCAGTCTGAGAAACTACATTCAGACGGTCTGAGAAAGTACATTCAGGTGGTCTGAGAAATAGGCTCAGACGGTCTGAGAAGCTACATTAAGGCAGTCTGAGAAACTATAATCCGGCGTTGTAAGAAACTACGCTGAGACAGTCTGAGAAAGTGCATTCAGACATTTTCAGAAACTACGTTCAGGCAGTCTGAGAAACTACATTCAGGCAGTCTGAGAAACTACATTCAGACAGTCTGAGAAACTACATTCAGGCGGTATGAGAAACTACAATCCGGCGTTCTGAGAAACTACACTGAGGCAGTCTGAGAAAGTGCATTCAGGCATTTTCAGAAACTACATTCAGGCAGTCTGAGAAACTACATTCAGGTGGTCTGAGAAACTACGTTCAGGCAGTCTGAGAAACTACGTTCAGGAAGTCTGTGAAACAATATTCAAGCGATCTGAGAAACTACATTCACGCATTCTGAGAAACTACGTTCAGGTGGTCTGAGAAACTACGTTCTGGCGGTCTGAGAAACTACGTTCAGGCAGTCTGAGAAACTACATTCAGGTGGTCTGAGAAACTACGTTCAGGCAGTCTGAGAAACTACGCTCAGGAAGTTTGTGAAACAACATTCAAGCGGTCTGAGAAACTACATTCACGCAGTCTGAGAAACTACGTTCAGGCAGTCTGAGAAACTACATTCAGGCGTTCTGACAAACTACAATCAGGCAGTCTGAGAAACTACATTCACGCAGTCTGAGAAACTACGTTCAGGCAGTCTGTGAAACTACGTTCAGGCGGTCTGAGAAACTACATTCACGCAGTCTGAGAAACTACATTCACGCAGTCTGTGAAACTACGTTCAGGCGGTCTGAGAAACTATAATCAGGCAGTCTGAGAAACTACATTCAAGCGGTCTGAGAAACTACATTCATGCATTCTGAGAAACTACGTTCAGGTGGTCTGAGAAACTACGTTATGGCGGTCTGAGAAACTACGTTCAGGCAGTCTGAGAAACGACATTTAGGCAGTCTGAGAAACGACATTAAGGCAGTCTGAGAAACGACATTCAGGTGGTCTGAGAAACTGCATTCAGGCAGTCTGAGAAACTACATTCCAGCGGTCTGAGAAACGACATTCAGGCAGTCTGAGAAACGACATTCAGGCAGTCTGAGAAACGATATTCAGGAAGTCTGAGAAACTACATTCCTGCGGTCTGAGAAACTACATTCCGAGAGTCTGAGAAACTACGTTCAGGCAGTCTGAGAAACTACGTTCAAGTGGTCTGAGAAACTACGTTTAAGCGGTCTGAGAAACTACATTCAGGTGGTCTGAGAAACTACATTCAGGCGGTCTGAGAAACTATATTAAGGCCGGCTGAGAAACTACATTCCGGGGTCTGGAAATTTACATTATGGCGATCTGAGAAACTACATTCAGACGGTCTGAGAAACTACGCTCAGACCGACTGAGTAACTACATTCAGGACGCCTGAGAAACAACTCTGACAGTCTGAGAAACTGCACTCAGTCAGTCTGAGAAACTACATTCAGACGGTCTGAGAAAGTACATTCAGGTGGTCTGAGAAATAGGCTCAGACGGTCTGAGAAGCTACATTCAGGCAGTCTGAGAAACTATAATCCGGCTGTACGAGAAGCTACGCTGAGGCAGTCTGAGAAAGTGTATTCAGGCATTTTCAGAAACTACGTTCAGGCAGTCTGAGAAACTACGCTCAGGCGGTATGAGAAACTACATTCAGGCAGTCTGAGAAACGATGTTCATGTGATCTGAGAAACTACATTCAGGTGGTCCTAGAAACTACATTCCGGCGGCCTGAGAAACTACATTCATGCGGTCTGAGAAACGACATTCTGTCAGTCTGAGAAACTACATTCAGACAGTCTGAGAAACTACGTTCAGGCAGTCTGAGAAACTACACTCAGGCGGTCTGAGAAACTACGTTTTGGCAGTCTGAGAAACTACATTCCGAGAGTCTGAGAAACTACATTCAGGCGGTCTGAGAAACTGCATTCAGGCGGTCTGAGAAACTACATTCAGGCAGTCTGAGAAACTAAATTTAGGCAGTCTGAGAAATAAGATTCAGGCTGTCTGAGAAACTACATTCAGACAGTCTGAGAAACGACACTCAGGCGGTCTGAGAAACTACGTTCAGTCAGTCTGAGAAACTACATTTAGGCAGTCTGAGAAACGACATTCTGGCAGTCTGAGAAACTACATTCAGGCAGTCTGAGAAACTACATTCATGTGTCTGAGCAACTACATTCAGGCAGTCTGAGAAACTACATTCCAGCAGTCTGAGAAACTACATTCAGACAGTCTGAGAAACTACATTCCAGCGGTCTGAGAAACGATATTCAGGCTGTCTGAGAAACTACATTCCTGCGGTCTGAGAAACTACATTCCGAGAGTCTGAGAAACTACGTTCAGGCAGTCTGAGAATCTACGCTCAGGCTGTCTGAGAAACTACGTTCAGTCAATCTGAGAAACTACGTTCAGTCAATCTGAGAAACTACGTTTAGGCGGTGTGAGATACTACATTCCAGCGGTCTCTGAAACTACGTTCAGGCAGTCTGAGAAACGATATTAAGGCAGTCTGAGAAACTACATTCCTGCGGTCTGAGAAACTACATTCCGAGAGTCTGAGAAACTACGTTCAGGCAGTCTGAGAATCTACACTCAGGCGGTCTGAGAAACTACGTTCAGTCAATCTGAGAAACTACGTTCAGTCAATCTGAGAAACTACGTTTAGGCGGTGTGAGATACTACATTCCAGCGGTCTCTGAAACTACGTTCAGGCAGTCTGAGAAACTACATTCAGGCGGTCTGAGAAACTACATTCAGACAGTCTGAGAAATAACATTCAGACAGTCGGAGAAACGACACTCAGGCGGTCTGAGAAACTAGTTCAGACAGTCTGAGAAACTAATTTCCGGCAGTCTGAGAAACTATGCTCAGGCGGTCTGAGAAACTACATTCAGGCAGTCTGAGAAATAGGCTCAGACGGTCTGAGAAACTACATTCAGGCCGGCTGAGAAACTACATTCCGGGGTCTGGAAATCTACATTCCGGCGGTCTGAGAAAATACATTCAGGCAGTCTGAGAAACTACATGCAGGCAGTCTGAGAAACTACATTCTGTTATTTTGAGAAACTACATTCAGGTGGTCTGAGAAACTACATTCTGGTGGTTTGAGAAACTACATTCAGGCAGTGTGAGAAACTACACTCATGGGGTCTGAGAAATTGCATTCATGCGGTCTGAGAAACTACGCTCGGGCGGTCTGAGAAAATACGCACACATGATCAGACAAACTAAATTCAGGCAATCTGAGAATCTGCACTCAGGCGGTCGGAGAAACTACATTAAGGCCTTCTGAGAAACAACTCTGACAGTCTGAGAAACTAAAATCAGGTGGCCTGAGAAACAACATTCAGGCAGTCTGAGAAACTATGCGCATACTGTCTGAGAAACCACTGTCAAGGGGTCTGAGAAACTATGCTGAGGCGGTCTGAGAAACTACATTCAGACGGTCTGAGAAACTACAATTCGGCATTCTGAGAAACTACACTGAGGCAGTCTGAGAAAGTGCATTCAGGCATTTTCAGAAACTACGTTCAGGCGGTCTGAGAAACTACATTCAGGTGGTCTGAGAAACTACGTTCAGGCGGTCTGAGAAACTACGTTCAGGAAGTCGGTGAAACAACATTCAAGCGGTCTGAGAAACTACATTCACGCAGTCTGAGAAAATACGTTCAGCTGGTCTGAGAAACTACGTTCTAGCGGTCTGAGAAACTACGTTAAGGCAGTCTGAGAAACGACATTCAGGCAGTCTGAGAAACGTCATTAAGGCAGTCTGAGAAACTACATTCAGGTAGTCTGAGAAACTACATTCAGGCAGTCTAAGAAACTACATTACAGCGGTCTGAGAAACGATATTCAGGCAGTCTGAGAAACTACATTCCGGCGGTCTGAGAAACTACGTTCAGGCAGTCTGAGAAACTACATTCAGGCGTTCTGACAAACTACAATCAGGCAGTCTGAGAAACTACATTCACGCAGTCTGAGAAACTACGTTCAGGCAGTCTGTGAAACTACGTTCAGGCGGTCTGAGAAACTACATTCACGCAGTCTGAGAAACTACATTCACGCAGTCTGTGAAACTACGTTCAGGCGGTCTGAGAAACTATAATCAGGCAGTCTGAGAAACTACATTCAAGCGGTCTGAGAAACTACATTCATGCATTCTGAGAAACTACGTTCAGGTGGTCTGAGAAACTACGTTATGGCGGTCTGAGAAACTACGTTCAGGCAGTCTGAGAAACGACATTTAGGCAGTCTGAGAAACGACATTAAGGCAGTCTGAGAAACGACATTCAGGTGGTCTGAGAAACTGCATTCAGGCAGTCTGAGAAACTACATTCCAGCGGTCTGAGAAACGACATTCAGGCAGTCTGAGAAACGACATTCAGGCAGTCTGAGAAACGATATTCAGGAAGTCTGAGAAACTACATTCCTGCGGTCTGAGAAACTACATTCCGAGAGTCTGAGAAACTACGTTCAGGCAGTCTGAGAAACTACGTTCAGTCAATCTGAGAAACTACGTTCAAGTGGTCTGAGAAACTACGTTTAAGCGGTCTGAGAAACTACATTCAGGTGGTCTGAGAAACTACATTCAGGCGGTCTGAGAAACTATATTAAGGCCGGCTGAGAAACTACATTCCGGGGTCTGGAAATTTACATTATGGCGATCTGAGAAACTACATTCAGACGGTCTGAGAAACTACGCTCAGACCGACTGAGTAACTACATTCAGGACGCCTGAGAAACAACTCTGACAGTCTGAGAAACTGCACTCAGTCAGTCTGAGAAACTACATTCAGACGGTCTGAGAAAGTACATTCAGGTGGTCTGAGAAATAGGCTCAGACGGTCTGAGAAGCTACATTCAGGCAGTCTGAGAAACTATAATCCGGCTGTACGAGAAGCTACGCTGAGGCAGTCTGAGAAAGTGTATTCAGGCATTTTCAGAAACTACGTTCAGGCAGTCTGAGAAACTACGCTCAGGCGGTATGAGAAACTACATTCAGGCAGTCTGAGAAACGATGTTCATGTGATCTGAGAAACTACATTCAGGTGGTCCTAGAAACTACATTCCGGCGGCCTGAGAAACTACATTCATGCGGTCTGAGAAACGACATTCTGTCAGTCTGAGAAACTACATTCAGACAGTCTGAGAAACTACGTTCAGGCAGTCTGAGAAACTACACTCAGGCGGTCTGAGAAACTACGTTTTGGCAGTCTGAGAAACTACATTCCGAGAGTCTGAGAAACTACATTCAGGCGGTCTGAGAAACTGCATTCAGGCGGTCTGAGAAACTACATTCAGGCAGTCTGAGAAACTAAATTTAGGCAGTCTGAGAAATAAGATTCAGGCTGTCTGAGAAACTACATTCAGACAGTCTGAGAAACGACACTCAGGCGGTCTGAGAAACTACGTTCAGTCAGTCTGAGAAACTACATTTAGGCAGTCTGAGAAACGACATTCTGGCAGTCTGAGAAACTACATTCAGGCAGTCTGAGAAACTACATTCATGTGTCTGAGCAACTACATTCAGGCAGTCTGAGAAACTACATTCCAGCAGTCTGAGAAACTACATTCAGACAGTCTGAGAAACTACATTCCAGCGGTCTGAGAAACGATATTCAGGCTGTCTGAGAAACTACATTCCTGCGGTCTGAGAAACTACATTCCGAGAGTCTGAGAAACTACGTTCAGGCAGTCTGAGAATCTACGCTCAGGCTGTCTGAGAAACTACGTTCAGTCAATCTGAGAAACTACGTTCAGTCAATCTGAGAAACTACGTTTAGGCGGTGTGAGATACTACATTCCAGCGGTCTCTGAAACTACGTTCAGGCAGTCTGAGAAACGATATTAAGGCAGTCTGAGAAACTACATTCCTGCGGTCTGAGAAACTACATTCCGAGAGTCTGAGAAACTACGTTCAGGCAGTCTGAGAATCTACACTCAGGCGGTCTGAGAAACTACGTTCAGTCAATCTGAGAAACTACGTTCAGTCAATCTGAGAAACTACGTTTAGGCGGTGTGAGATACTACATTCCAGCGGTCTCTGAAACTACGTTCAGGCAGTCTGAGAAACTACATTCAGGCGGTCTGAGAAACTACATTCAGACAGTCTGAGAAATAACATTCAGACAGTCGGAGAAACGACACTCAGGCGGTCTGAGAAACTAGTTCAGACAGTCTGAGAAACTAATTTCCGGCAGTCTGAGAAACTATGCTCAGGCGGTCTGAGAAACTACATTCAGGCAGTCTGAGAAATAGGCTCAGACGGTCTGAGAAACTACATTCAGGCCGGCTGAGAAACTACATTCCGGGGTCTGGAAATCTACATTCCGGCGGTCTGAGAAAATACATTCAGGCAGTCTGAGAAACTACATGCAGGCAGTCTGAGAAACTACATTCTGTTATTTTGAGAAACTACATTCAGGTGGTCTGAGAAACTACATTCTGGTGGTTTGAGAAACTACATTCAGGCAGTGTGAGAAACTACACTCATGGGGTCTGAGAAATTGCATTCATGCGGTCTGAGAAACTACGCTCGGGCGGTCTGATAAAATACGCACACATGATCAGACAAACTAAATTCAGGCAGTCTGAGAATCTGCACTCAGGCGGTCTGAGAAACTACATTAAGGCCGTCTGAGAAACAACTCTGACAGTCTGAGAAACTATATTCAGGCTGTCTGTGAATCTCATTTAGCGGGTCTGGGAAACTACATTCAGGCAGTCTGAGAAACTATGCGCATACTGTCTGAGAAACCACTGTCAAGGGGTCTGAGAAACTATGCTGAGGCGGTCTGAGAAACTACATTCAGACGGTCTGAGAAACTACAATTTGGCGTTCTGAGAAACTACACTGAGGCAGTCTGAGAAAGTGCATTCAGGCATTTTCAGAAACTACGTTCAGGAAGTCTGTGAAACAACATTCAAGTCGTCTGAGAAACTACATTCACGCAGTCTGAGAAAATACGTTCAGCTGGTCTGAGAAACTACGTTCTAGCGGTCTGAGAAACTACGTTAAGGCAGTCTGAGAAACGACATTCAGGCAGTCTGAGAAACGTCATTAAGGCAGTCTGAGAAACTACATTCAGGTGGTCTGAGAAACTACATTCAGGCAGTCTGAGAAACTACATTACAGCGGTCTGAGAAACGATATTCACGCAGTCTGAGAAACTACATTCCGGCGGTCTGAGAAACTACGTAGTCAGTCTGAGAAACTACATTCAGGCAGTCTGAGAAACTACATCCCAGCGGTCTGAGAAACTACATTCAGACAGTCTGAGAAACTACGTTCAGGCAGTCTGAGAATCTACGCTCAGGCGGTCTGAGAAACTACGCTCAGTCAGTCTGAGAAATTAAGTTCAGGTGGTCTGAGAAACTACGTTTAGGCGGTCTGAGATACTACATTCTGGCGGTCTCCGAAACTACATTCAGACAGTCTGAGAAACTACGTTCAGGCAGTCTGAGAAACTATGCTCAGGCGGTCTGAGAAACTGCATTCAGGCGGTCTGAGAAACTACGTTCAGTCAGTCTGAGAAACTACATTCAGGCAGTCTGAGAAACGACATTCTGGCAGTCTGAGAAACTACATTCAGGCAGTCTGAGAAACTACATTCAGACAGTCTGAGAAAGTATGTTCAGGCAGTCTGAGAAACTACACTCAGGCGGTATGAGAAACTACGTTTTGGCAGTCTGAGAAACTACATTCAGGCGGTCTGAGAAACTGCATTCAGGCAGTCTGAGAAACTACGTTCAGGAAGTCTGTGAAACAACATTCAAGCGGTCTGAGAAACTACATTCACGCAGTCTGAGAAAATACGTTCAGCTGGTCTGAGAAACTACGTTCTAGCGGTCTGAGAAACTACGTTAAGGCAGTCTGAGAAACGACATTCAGGCAGTCTGAGAAACGTCATTAAGGCAGTCTGAGAAACTACATTCAGGTGGTCTGAGAAACTACATTCAGGCAGTCTGAGAAACTACATTACAGCGGTCTGAGAAACGATATTCAGGCAGTCTGAGAAACTACATTCCGGCGGTCTGAGAAACTACGTAGTCAGTCTGAGAAACTACATTCAGGCAGTCTGAGAAACTACATCCCAGCGGTCTGAGAAACTACATTCAGACCGTCTGAGAAACTACGTTCAGGCAGTCTGAGAATCTACGCTCAGGCGGTCTGAGAAACTACGTTCAGTCGGTCTGAGAAATTAAGTTCAGGTGGTCTGAGAAACTACGTTTAGGCGGTCTGAGATACTACATTCTGGCGGTCTCCGAAACTACATTCAGACAGTCTGAGAAACTACGTTCAGGCAGTCTGAGAAACTATGCTCAGGCGGTCTGAGAAACTGCATTCAGGCAGTCTGAGAAACGACATTCTGGCAGTCTGAGAAACTACGTTCAGGCAGTCTGAGAAACTACGTTCAGTCAGTCTGAGAAACTACATTCAGGCAGTCTGAGAAACGACATTCTGGCAGTCTGAGAAACTACATTCAGGCAGTCTGAGAAACTACATTCAGACAGTCTGAGAAAGTACGTTCAGGCAGTCTGAGAAACTACACTCAGGCGGTATGAGAAACTACGTTTTGGCAGTCTGAGAAACTACATTCAGGCAGTCTGAGAAACTACACTCAGGCAGTCTGAGAAACTAAATTTAGGCCGTCTGAGAAATAAGATTCAGGCTGTCTGAGAAACTACATTCAGACAGTCTGAGAAACGACACTCAGGCGGTCTGAGAAACTACGTTCAGTCAGTCTGAGAAACAACATTTAGGCAGTCTGAGAAACGACATTCTGGCAGTCTGAGAAACTACATTCAGGCAGTCTGAGAAACTACATTCAGGTGGTCTGAGAAACTATGTTCAGGCAGTCTGAGAAACTACGTTCAGGCGGACTGAGAAACTATGCTCAGTCTGAGAAACTACACTCAGTCATTCTGAGAAACTACAATCCGGCGTTCTCAGAAACTACGCTGAGGCGGTCTGAGAAAGTGCATTCAGGCATTTTCAGAAACTATGCTGAGGCAGTCCGCTCAGGCGGTATGTGAAACCACATTCAGGCGGTCTGCGAAGCTACGCTCAGGCAGTCTGAGAAACTACACTCAGACATCTGAGAAACTAAACTCCGGTGTTCTGAGAAACTACGCTGAGGCAGTCTGAGAAAGTGCATTCAGGCATTTTCAGAAACTAAGTTCAGGCAGTCTGAGAAACTACAATCAGGCAGTCTGAGAAACTACATTCAGGCGGTCTGAGAAACTATATTCAGGCAGTCTGAGAAACTACGTTCAGGCGGTCTGAGAAACTACAATCAGGCAGTCTGATAAACTATATTCAGGCAGTCTGAGAAACTAAGTTTCTAGCAGTCTGAGAAACGACACTCAGGCGGTCTGAGAAACTACGCTCAGGCGGTCTGAGAAACTACATTCAGACAGTCTGAGAAACGACATTAGGGCAGTCTGAGAAACTACGTTCAGGCGGTCTGAGAAACTACATTCAGGCAGTCTGAGAAACGACATTAGGGCAGTCTGAGAAACTACGTTCAGGTGGTCTGAGAAACTACGTTTAGGCGGTGTGAGATACTACATTCCAGCGGTCTCTGAAATTACATTCAGAAAGTCTGAGAAACTACGTTCAGGCAGTCTGAGAAACTACGCTCAGGCGGTCTGAGAAACTACACTCAGGCGGTCTGAGAAACTACATTCAGGCAGTCTGAGAAACGACATTAGGGCAGTCTGAGAAACTACATTCAGGCGGTCTGAGAAGCTACGTTCAGGCAGTCTGAGAAACTACATTCAGGTGGTCTGAGAAACTTCATTCCAGCAGTCTGAGAAACTACATTCAGACAGTCTGAGAAACTACGTTCAGGCAGTCTGAGAAACTACATTCAGGTGGTCTGAGAAACTACATTCCAGCAGTCTGAGAAACTACATTCAGACAGTCTGAGAAACTACGTTCAGGCAGTCTGAGAAATTACGTTTAGGCGGTCTGAGAAACTGCATTCAGCTGGTCTGAGAAACTAAATTTAGGCTGTCAGAGAAACTACATTCAGGCAGTCTGAGAAATAACATTCAGGCTGTCAGAGAAACTACATTCAGGCAGTCTGAGAAACTACAGTCATGCAGTCTGAGAAACTACATTCAGGTGGTCTGAGAAACTACATTTAGACAGTCCAAGAAGCTACGTTCAGGCATTCTGAGAACCTACGCTCAGATGGTCTGAGAAACTACGTTTAGGCAGTCTGAGAAATATCATTCAGGCTGTCTGAGAAAACTACATTCAGACAGTCTGAGAAACTACATTCAGGCGGTATGAGAATCTATGCTCAGGCGGTCTGAGAAACTATAATCAGGCTGTCTGAGAAACTACGTTCAGGCGGTCTGAGAAACTATATTCAGGCGGTCTGAGAAACTACATTCAGGCGGTCTGAGAATCTATATTCAGGCTGTCTGAGAAACTACGTTCAGGCGGTCTGAGAAACTACAATCAGGCAGTCTGAGAAACTACATTCAGGCAGTCTGAGAAACTACATTCAGATGGTCTGAGAAACTACAATCCGGCGTTCTGAGAAACTACGCTGAGGCAGTCTGAGAAAGTGCATTCAGGCATTTTCAGAACCGACGTTCAGGCAGTCTGAGAAACTACATTCAGGTGGTTTGAGAAACTCCATTCAGGCAGTCTGAGAAACTACACTCATGGGGTCTGAGAAATTGCATTCATGCGGTCTGAGAAACTACGCTGGGGCGGTCTGAGAAAATACGCACACACGATCAGACAAACTACATTCAGGCAGTCTGAGAAACTACATTCAGGCAGTCTGAGAAACTATATTCAGGTGGTCTGTGAAACTACATTCAGGCAGTCTGAGAAACTACATTCAGGCAGTCTGAGAAACTATATTCAGGTGGTCTGAGAAACTACATTCAGGTGGTCTGAGAAACTACATTCAGGCAGTCTGAGAAACTACATTCATGCAGTCTGAGAAACAACATTCAGGCGGTCTGAGAAACTACATTCAGACAGTCTGAGAAACTACGTTCAGGCAGTCTGAGAAACTACATTCAGGCAGTCTGAGAAACTACGTTTAGGCGGTCTGAGAAACTACATTCAGGCAGTCTGAGAAACTACGTTCAGGCAGTCTGAGAAACAATGTTTAGGCGGTCTGAGAAACTACATTCAGGCGGTCTGAGAAACTACATTCAGGCAGTCTGAGAAACTACATTCAGGTGGTCTGAGAAACTACGTTCAGGCAGTCTGAGAAACTACGTTCTGGCGGTCTGAGAAACTACGTTCAGGCAGTCTGAGAAACGACATTCAGGCAGTCTGTGAAACTACATTCAGACAGTCTGAGAAACTACGTTCAGGCGGTCTGGGAAACTACGTTTAGGTGGTCTGATAAACTACATTCAGGCGGTCTGAGAAACTACATTCAGACGGTCTGAGAAACTACAATCCGGCGTTCTGAGAAACTACACTGAGGCAGTCTGAGAAAGTGCATTCAGGCATTTTCAGAAACTATGTTCAGGCAGTCTGAGATACTACATTCAGGTGGTCTGAGAAACTACGTTCAGGCAGTCTGAGAATCTACGCTCAGGCTTTCTGAGAAACTATATTCAGGCTGTCTGAGAAACTACGTTCAGGGGGTCTGAGAAACTATATTCAGGCGGTCTGACAAACTACAATCAGGCAGTCTGATAAACTACATACAGGCGGTCTGAGAAACTATATTCAGGCAGTCTGAGGAACTACGTTCAGGCGGTCTGAGAAACTACAATCAGGCAGTCTGAGAAACTACATTCAGGCGGTCTGAGAAACTATATTCAGGCAGTCTGAGAAACTACATTCAAGCGGTCTGAGAAACTACATTCACTCATTCTGAGAAACTACGTTCAGGTGGTCTGAGAAACTACGTTCTGGCGGTCTGAGAAACTACGTTCAGGCAGTCTGAGAAACGACATTCAGGCAGTCTGAGAAACGACATTCAGGCAGTCTGAGAAACTGCATTCAGGCAGTCTGAGAAACGACATTCAGGCTGTCAGAGAAGCTACATTCAGACAGTCGGAGAAACGACACTCAGGCGGTCTGAGAAACTACGTTCAGGCGGTCTGAGAAACTACATTAACGCAGTCTGAGAAACTACATTCAGGCGGTCTAAGAAACTACGTTCTGGCAGTCTGATAAATGACATTCAGGCTGTCTGAGAAACTAAATTCAGACAGTCCGTGAAACTACAGTCAGACGGCCTGAGAATCTACGCTCACGCAGTCTGAGAAACTATGTTCAGGTGGTCTGAGAAACTATATTCAGGCAGTCTGAGAAACTACGTTCAGGCGGTCTGAGAAACTATGCTCAGTCTGAGAAACTACAATCCGGCGTTCTCAGAAACTACGCTGAGGCGGTCTGAGAAAGTGCATTCAGGCATTTTCAGAAACTACGCTGAGGCAGTCTGAGAAATTGCATTCAAGCGGTCTGAGAAACTACATCCAGGCAGCATTAGAAACTACGCTCAGGTGGTCTGAGAAAGTGCGCTCAGGCGGTATGTGAAACTACATTCAGGCGGTCTGTGAAGCTACGCTCAGGCAGTCTGAGAAACTACACTCAGACATCTGAGAAACTAAACTCCGGTGTTCTGAGAAACTACGCTGAGGCAGTCTGAGAAAGTGCATTCAGGCATTTTCAGAAACTAAGTTCAGGCGGTCTGACAAACTACAATCAGGCAGTCTGAGAAACTACATTCAGGCGGTCTGAGAAACTATATTCAGGCAGTCTGAGAAACTACGTTCAGGCGGTCTGAGAAACTACAATCAGGCAGTCTGATAAACTATATTCAGGCAGTCTGAGAAACTACGTTTCTAGCAGTCTGAGAAATGACATTCAGGCTGTCTGAGAAACTACTTTCAGACAGTCTGAGAATCTACGCTCAGCGGTCTGAGAAAGTATATTCAGGCAGTGTGAGAAACTATATTCAGTCTGTCTGTGAATTTCAATTAGCAGATCTGAGAAACAACATTCAGACGGTCTGAGAAATTGGCTCAGACAGTCCGAGAAACTACACTCAGTCAGTCTGAGAAATGACATTCAGGCGGTTTGAGAAACTACATTCAGGCGGTCTGAGAAACTATATTCGGGTGGTCTGAGAAACGACATTCAGGCAGTCTGAGAAACGACATTCAGGCAGTCTGAGAAATGTCATTCAGGCGGGCTGAGAAACTACGTTCCGGTGGTCTGAGAAACTACATTCAGTTGATCTGAGAAACTATGTCCAGAAAGTCTGAGAAACTACGCTCAGGTGGACTGAGAAACCCCAGTATAGGGGTCTGAGAAACTATGCTGAGGCGGTCTGAGAAACTACGTTCAAGCAGTCTGAGGAATGACGCTCAGTCAGTCTGAGAATGTATATTATGCGGTCTGAGAAACTACATTGAGGCTGTATGAGAAACTACACTCAGGTGGTCTGAGAAACTGCGTTCAGGCAGTCTGAGCAAAAACTTTCAGGCCGTATGAGGAACCACGTTCAGTCTGAGCAAGTACACTCAGGCGGTCTAAGAAGCTACATTCAGGCGGTCTGAGAAACTACAATCCGGTGGTCTGAGAATCTATGTTCAGGCATTCTGAGAAACTACATTCAGGAAGTCTGAGAAACTAAGTTCTGACGGTCTAAGAAACTACATTCTGTCGGTCTGAGAATCTACATTCAGGCAGTCTGAGAAACTATGTTCTGACGGTCTGAGAAACTACATTCAGTCGGTCTGAGAAACCACATTTAGGTAGTCTCAGAAATTACATTCCGGCAGTCTGAGAAACTCCATTCCGCCAGTCTGAGAAACGAAAGTCAGGCGGTCTGAGAAATTACATTCAGGCGGTCTGAGAAACTACACTCAGGCGGTCTGAGAAACTACATTCAGGCGGTCAGAGAAACTACATTCAGGAGGTCTGAGAAACTGCATTCAGGCAGTCTGAGAAACGACATTCAGGCAGTCTGAGAAACAACATTCAGGCTGTCTGAGAAACTAAAACCTGGCGGTCTGAGAATCTACACTCAGGCGCTGTGAGAAACTACATTCAGGAGTTCTGAGAAACTACATTCAGTCAGTCTGAGAATCTATATTAGGTGGTCTGAGAAACTCCATTCTGGTGGGTTGAGAAACTACATTCAACCAGACTGAGAAGCTGCATTCAGACAGTCTGAGAAATACCGCACACGCGATCAGAGAAACTACATTCAGGCGGTCTGAGAAACTACACTCAGTCAGTCTGAGAAACTACATTAAGGCAGTCTGAGAAACTACATTCAGGCAGTCTGAGAAATTACATTCAGGCAGTCTGAGAAACTACATTCAGTCAGTCTGAGAAACTACATTCAGGCAATCTGAGAAACTACATTCCGGTGATCTGAGAAACTAAAATTCGGCGGTCTGAGAATTCACACTCAGGAGGTGTAAGAAACTACATTCAGTAAGTCTGAGAAACTACATCCCGGCAGTCTGAGAAACTACATTCAGGCATTCTGAGAAACTACGCTCAGGCGGTCTGAGAAATGACATTCAGGCTGTCTGAGAAACTACATTCAGGCGGTCTGAGAAATGACATTCAGGCTGTCTGAGAAACTACATTCAGACAGTCTGTGAAACTAAATCCAGACAGTCTGAGAATCTACGCTCAGCGGTCTGAGAAACAATATTCAGGCAGTGTGAGAAACTATATTCAGGCTGTCTGTGAATTTCAATTAGCAGATCTGAGAAACCACATTCAGACGGTCTGAGAAATAGGCTCAGACAGTCTGAGAAACTACACAGTCAGTCTGAGAAACTACATTCAGGCGGTCTGAGAAACTACACTCAGTCAGTCTGAGAAACTACATTAAGGCGGTCTGAGAAACTACATTCAGGCAGTCTGAGAAACTACACTCATGCAGTCTGAGAAACGACATTCAGGCAGTCTGAGAAACTACATTCAGGCAGTCTGAGAAACAACATTCAGGTAGTCTGAGAAACGACACTCAGGCCGTCTGAGAAACTACATTCAGGCAGTCTGAGAATCTACACTCATGCAGTCTGAGAAATGACATTCAGGTAGTCTGGGAATCGACATTCAGGCGGTTTGAGAAACTATGCTCAGGCGGTCTGAGAAACTATGCTCAGGCAGTCTGAGAAACTACATTCCGGCAGTCTGAGAAACTACACTCATGTGGTCTGAGAAACTACATTCCGGCGGTCTGAGAAACTACACTCATGCGGTCTGAGAAACTACATTCAGGTGGTCTGAGAAACTACATTCAGGCGGTCTGAGAAACGACATTCAGGCAGTCTGAGAAACAACATTCAGGCAGTCTGAGAAACGACACTCAGGCGGACTGAGAAGCTACATTCAGGCAATCTGAGAAACTACATTCCGGCGATCTGAGAAACTAAAATTCGGCGGTCTGAGAATTCACACTCAGGAGGTGTGAGAAACTACATTCAGGCAGTCTGAGAAATGACATTCGGGCAGTATGAGAAATGACATTCAGGCAGTCTGAGAATCTACATTCAGGCGGTCTGAGAAACTACACTCAGTCAGTCTGAGAAACTACGCTCAGGCAGTCTGAGAAACTACATTCAGGCGGTCTGAGAAACTACACTCAAGAGGTCTGAGAAACTATTCAGGCAGTCTGAGAAACTACATTCAGGCGGTCTGAGAAACTACGCTCAGGCAGTGTGAGAAACTACATTCTGGCGGTCTGAGGAACTACATTTAGGCAGTCTAAGAAATGACATTCAGGCGGTCTGAGAAACTACTTTCAGACAGTCTGAGAAACGACACTCAGGCAGTCTGAGAAACTATATTCAGGCAGTCTGAGAAACTACGTTCAGGCAGTCTGAGAAATGACATTCAGGCTGTCTGAGAAACTACATTCAGACAGTCTGTGAATCTAAATCCAGACAGTCTGAGAATCTACGCTCAGCGGTCTGAGAAACAATATTCAGGCAGTGTGAGAAACTATATTCAGGCTGTCTGTGAATTTCAATTACCAGATCTGAGAAACAACATTCAGACGGTCTGAGAAATAGGCTCAGACAGTCTGAGAAACTACACTCAGTCAGTCTGAGAAACTACATTCAGGCGGTCTGAGAAACTATATTCAGGCAGTCTTAGAAACTACGTTCAGGCGGTCTGAGAAACTATATTCAGGCAGTCTGAGAAAGTACGATCAAGCGGTCTGAGAAACTGCATTCAGGTGTTCTGAGAAACTCTGCTCAGGCAGACTGAGAAACTACATTCAGGCCGTCTGAGAAACAACTCAAGCAGTGTGAGAAACTACACTCAGTCAGTCTGAGAAACGATATTCAGACTACGCTCAGGCGGACTGAGAAAATATATTCAGGCAGCCTGAGAAACGATATTCAGGCAGTCCGAGAAACTACATTCAGGCGGGCTGAGAAACTACGTTCCGGTGGTCTGAGAAACTACATTCAGTTGATCTGAGAAACTATGTCCAGAAAGTCTGAGAAACTACGCTCAGGTGGACTGAGAAACCCCAGTTTAGGGGTCTGAGAAACTATGCTGAGGCGGTCTGAGAAACTACGTTCAAGCAGTCTGAGGAATGACGCTCAGTCAGTCTGAGAATGTATATTATGCGGTCTGAGAAACTACATTGAGGCTGTATGAGAAACTACACTCAGGTGGTCTGAGAAACTGCGTTCAGGCAGCCTGAGCAAAAGCTTTCAGGCCGTATGAGGAACTACGTTCAGTCTGAGCAAGTACACTCAGGCGGTCTAAGAAGCTACATTCAGGCGGTCTGAGAAACTACAATCCGGCGGTCTGAGAATCTATGTTCAGGCGGTCTGAGAAACTACATTCAGGCAGTCTGAGAAACTATGTTCTGACAGTCTGAGAAACTACATTCTGTCGGTCTGAGAATCTACATTCAGGCAGTCTGAGAAACTATGTTCTGACGGTCTGAGAAACTACATTCAGTCGGTCTGAGAAACTACATTCAGGTAGTCTCAGAAATTACATTCCGGCAGTCTGAGAAACTCCATTCCGCCAGTCTGAGAAACGAAATTCAGGCGGTCTGAGAAATTACATTCAGACACACAGAGAAACTACATTCAGGAGGTCTGAGAAACTGCATTCAGGCAGTCTGAGAAACTACATTCAGACAGTCTGAGAAACTACACTCAGGCAGTCTGAGAAACTACATTCAGGCGGTCAGAGAAACAACATTCAGGCTGTCTGAGAAACTAAAACCTGGCGGTCTGAGAATCTACACTCAGGCGCTGTGAGAAACTACATTCAGGCAGTCTGAGAATCTATATTAGGCGGTCTGAGAAACTTCATTCTGGCGGGTTGAGAAACTACATTCAACCAGACTGAGAAGCTGCATTCAGACAGTCTGAGAAATACCGCACACGCGATCAGAGAAACTACATTCAGCCGGTCTGAGAAACTACACTCAGTCAGTCTGAGAAACTACATTAAGGCAGTCTGAGAAACTACATTCAAGCAGTCTGAGAAACTACACTCATGCAGTCTGAGAAATGACATTCAGGTAGTCTGGGAATCGACATTCAGGCGGTCTGAGAAACTATGCTCAGGCGGTCTGAGAAACTACATTCCGGCGATCTGAGAAACTAAAATTCGGCGGTCTGAGAATTCACACTCAGGAGGTGTGAGAAACTACATTCAGGCAGTCTGAGAAACTACATTCAGGCCGTCTGAGAAACGACATTAAGGCAGTCTGAGAATCTACATTCAGGCGGTCTGAGAAACTATGCTCAGGCGGTCTGAGAAACTACATTCAGACAGTCTGAGAAACTACGCTCAGGCAGTCTGAGAATCTATGTTCAGGCGGTCTGAGAAACTACATTCAGGCAGTGTGAGAAACTATGTTCTGACGGTCTGAGAAACTACATTCAGTCGGTCTGAGAAACTACATTCCGCCAGTCTGAGAAACGAAATTCAGGCTGTCTGAGAGATTACTTTCCGGCAGTCTGAGAAACTACATTCAGGAGGTCTGAGAAACTACATTCAGGCGGTCTGAGAAACGACATTAAGGCAGTCTGAGAATCTACATTCAGGCGGTCTGAGAAACTATGCTCAGGCGGTCTGAGAAACTACATTCAGACAGTCTGAGAAACTACATTCAGGCGGTCTGAGAAACTACGCTCAGGCAGTCTGAGAAACTACATCCAGGCAGTCTGAGAAACAACATTCAGGCAGTCTGAGAAACTACATTCAGGCAGTCTGAGAAACTACGCTCAGGCGGTCTGAGAAGCGACATTCCGGCAGTCTGAGAAACAACATTCAGGTAGTCTGAGATACAACATTCAGGCAGTCTGAGAAACGACACTCAGGCAGTCTGAGAAGCTACATTCAGGCAATCTGAGAAACTACATTCCGGCGGTCTGAGAAACTACACTCATGCGGTCTGAGAAACTACATTCAGGCGGTCTGAGAAACTACATTAAGGCGGTCTGAGAAACTACATTCAGGCAGTCTGAGAAACTACATTCAGTCAGTCTGAGAAACGACATTCAGGCCGTCTGAGAAACTACATTCAGGCAGTCTGAGAAAGTACATTCAGGCGGTCTGAGAAACGACATTCAGGCGGTCTAAGAAACTACATTAAAGCAGTCTGAGAGACTACATTCAGGCAGTCTGAGAAACGACATTCAGGCAGTCTGAGAAACTACATTCAGGCAGTCTGAGAAACTACATTCAGGCAGCCTGAGAAACGACATTCAGGCAGTCTGAGAAACGACATTCAGGCAGTCTGAGAAACTACATTCAGGCAGTCTGAGAAACTACATTCAGGCAGTCTGAGAAACTACATTCAGGCAGTCTGAGAAACGACATTCAGACAGTCTGAGAAACTACATTCAGGCCGTCTGAAAAACTACATTCAGGCAGTCTGAGAAACTACATTCCGGCGGTCTGAGAACCTACACTCATGCGGTCTGAGAAATGACATTCAGGTAGTCTGGGAATCGACATTCAGGCGGTCTGAGAAACTACATTCAGGCGGTCTGAGAAACAACATTCAGGCAATCTGAGAAACTACATTCCGGCGATCTGAGAAACTAAAATTCGGCGGTCTGAGAATTCACACTCAGGAGGTGTGAGAAACTATATTCAGGCAGTCTGAGAAACTACACTCAGTCAGTCTGAGAAATGACATTCAGGCAGTCTGAGAAATGACTTTCAGGTGGTCTGAGAAACTACACTCAGTCAGTCTGAGAAACGACATTCAGGCAGTCTGAGAAACTACATTCAGGCGGTCTGAGAAACTACATTCATGCGGTCTGAGAAACTACATTCAGGCAGTCTGAGAAACTACATTCAGGCGGTCTGAGAAACTATGTTCAGGCAGTGTGAGAAACTACATTCTGGCGGTTTGAGGAACTACATTTAGGCAGTCTGAGAAATGACATTCAGGCTGTCTGAGAAACTATGTTCAGGCAGTCTGAGAAACTACATTCAGGCAGTCTGAGAAACTAAATCCAGACAGTCTGAGGATCTACGCTCAGCGGTCTGAGAAACAATATTCAGGCAGTGTGAGGAACTATATTCAGGCAGACTGTGAATTTCAATTAGCAGATCTGAGAAACAACATTCAGACGGTCTGAGAAATAGGCTCAGACAGTCTGAGAAACTACACTCAGTCAGTCTGAGAAACTATATTCAGGCAGTCCGAGAAACTATATTCAGGCAGTCTTATAAACTACGTTCAGGCGGTCTGAGAAACTATATTCAGGCGGTCTGAGAAAGTAGGATCAAGCGGTCTGAGAAACTGCATTCAGGTGTTCTGAGAAACTGCATTCAGGTGTTCTGAGAAACTACGCTCGGGCGGACTGAGAAAATACATTCAGGCAGTCTGAGAAACGATATTCAGGCAGTCCGAGAAACTACATTCAGGCAGTCTGAGAAACGATATTCAGGCAGTCCGAGAAACTACATTCAGGCGGGCTGAGAAACTACGTTCCGGTGGTCTGAGAAACTACATTCAGTTGATCTGAGAAACTATGTCCAGAAAGTCTGAGAAACTACGCTCAGGTGGACTGAGAAACCCCAGTTTAGGGGTCTGAGAAACTATGCTGAGGCGGTCTGAGAAACTACGTTCAAGCAGTCTGAGGAATGACGCTCAGTCAGTCTGAGAATGTATATTATGCGGTCTGAGAAACTACATTGAGGCTGTTTGAGAAACTACACTCAGGTGGTCTGAGAAACTATGCTCAGGCGGTCTGAAAAACTACATTCAGGCAGTCTGAGAAACTATGTTCTGACGGTCTGAGAATCTATGTTCAGGCGGTCTGAGAAACTACATTCAGGCAGTCTGAGAAACTATGTTCTGACGGTCTGAGAAACTACATTCAGTCGGTCTGAGAAACTACATTCCGCCAGTCTGAGAAACGAAATTCAGGCTGTCTGAGAGATTACTTTCCGGCAGTCTGAGAAACTACATTCAGGAGGTCTGAGAAACTACATTCAGGTGGTCTGAGAAACTACATTCAGGAGGTCTGAGAAACTACATTCAGTCAGTCTGAGAATCTATATTAGGTGGTCTGAGAAACTCCATTCTGGTGGGTTGAGAAACTACATTCAACCAGACTGAGAAGCTGCATTCAGACAGTCTGAGAAATACCGCACACGCGATCAGAGAAACTACATTCAGGCGGTCTGAGAAACTACACTCAGTCAGTCTGAGAAACTACATTAAGGCAGTCTGAGAAACTACATTCAGGCAGTCTGAGAAATTACATTCAGGCAGTCTGAGAAACTACATTCAGTCAGTCTGAGAAACTACATTCAGGCAATCTGAGAAACTACATTCCGGTGATCTGAGAAACTAAAATTCGGCGGTCTGAGAATTCACACTCAGGAGGTGTAAGAAACTACATTCAGTAAGTCTGAGAAACTACATCCCGGCAGTCTGAGAAACTACATTCAGGCATTCTGAGAAACTACGCTCAGGCGGTCTGAGAAATGACATTCAGGCTGTCTGAGAAACTACATTCAGGCGGTCTGAGAAATGACATTCAGGCTGTCTGAGAAACTACATTCAGACAGTCTGTGAAACTAAATCCAGACAGTCTGAGAATCTACGCTCAGCGGTCTGAGAAACAATATTCAGGCAGTGTGAGAAACTATATTCAGGCTGTCTGTGAATTTCAATTAGCAGATCTGAGAAACCACATTCAGACGGTCTGAGAAATAGTCTCAGACAGTCTGAGAAACTACACAGTCAGTCTGAGAAACTACATTCAGGCGGTCTGAGAAACTACACTCAGTCAGTCTGAGAAACTACATTAAGGCGGTCTGAGAAACTACATTCAGGCAGTCTGAGAAACTACACTCATGCAGTCTGAGAAACGACATTCAGGCAGTCTGAGAAACTACATTCAGGCAGTCTGAGAAACAACATTCAGGTAGTCTGAGAAACGACACTCAGGCCGTCTGAGAAACTACATTCAGGCAGTCTGAGAATCTACACTCATGCAGTCTGAGAAATGACATTCAGGTAGTCTGGGAATCGACATTCAGGCGGTTTGAGAAACTATGCTCAGGCGGTCTGAGAAACTATGCTCAGGCAGTCTGAGAAACTACATTCCGGCAGTCTGAGAAACTACACTCATGTGGTCTGAGAAACTACATTCCGGCGGTCTGAGAAACTACACTCATGCGGTCTGAGAAACTACATTCAGGTGGTCTGAGAAACTACATTCAGGCGGTCTGAGAAACGACATTCAGGCAGTCTGAGAAACAACATTCAGGCAGTCTGAGAAACGACACTCAGGCGGACTGAGAAGCTACATTCAGGCAATCTGAGAAACTACATTCCGGCGATCTGAGAAACTAAAATTCGGCGGTCTGAGAATTCACACTCAGGAGGTGTGAGAAACTACATTCAGGCAGTCTGAGAAATGACATTCGGGCAGTATGAGAAATGACATTCAGGCAGTCTGAGAATCTACATTCAGGCGGTCTGAGAAACTACACTCAGTCAGTCTGAGAAACTACGCTCAGGCAGTCTGAGAAACTACATTCAGGCGGTCTGAGAAACTACACTCAAGAGGTCTGAGAAACTATTCAGGCAGTCTGAGAAACTACATTCAGGCGGTCTGAGAAACTACGCTCAGGCAGTGTGAGAAACTACATTCTGGCGGTCTGAGGAACTACATTTAGGCAGTCTAAGAAATGACATTCAGGCGGTCTGAGAAACTACTTTCAGACAGTCTGAGAAACGACACTCAGGCAGTCTGAGAAACTATATTCAGGCAGTCTGAGAAACTACGTTCAGGCAGTCTGAGAAATGACATTCAGGCTGTCTGAGAAACTACATTCAGACAGTCTGTGAATCTAAATCCAGACAGTCTGAGAATCTACGCTCAGCGGTCTGAGAAACAATATTCAGGCAGTGTGAGAAACTATATTCAGGCTGTCTGTGAATTTCAATTACCAGATCTGAGAAACAACATTCAGACGGTCTGAGAAATAGGCTCAGACAGTCTGAGAAACTACACTCAGTCAGTCTGAGAAACTACATTCAGGCGGTCTGAGAAACTATATTCAGGCAGTCTTAGAAACTACGTTCAGGCGGTCTGAGAAACTATATTCAGGCAGTCTGAGAAAGTACGATCAAGCGGTCTGAGAAACTGCATTCAGGTGTTCTGAGAAACTCTGCTCAGGCAGACTGAGAAACTACATTCAGGCCGTCTGAGAAACAACTCAAGCAGTGTGAGAAACTACACTCAGTCAGTCTGAGAAACGATATTCAGACTACGCTCAGGCGGACTGAGAAAATATATTCAGGCAGCCTGAGAAACGATATTCAGGCAGTCCGAGAAACTACATTCAGGCGGGCTGAGAAACTACGTTCCGGTGGTCTGAGAAACTACATTCAGTTGATCTGAGAAACTATGTCCAGAAAGTCTGAGAAACTACGCTCAGGTGGACTGAGAAACCCCAGTTTAGGGGTCTGAGAAACTATGCTGAGGCGGTCTGAGAAACTACGTTCAAGCAGTCTGAGGAATGACGCTCAGTCAGTCTGAGAATGTATATTATGCGGTCTGAGAAACTACATTGAGGCTGTATGAGAAACTACACTCAGGTGGTCTGAGAAACTGCGTTCAGGCAGCCTGATTTCAGGCCGTATGAGGAACTACGTTCAGTCTGAGCAAGTACACTCAGGCGGTCTAAGAAGCTACATTCAGGCGGTCTGAGAAACTACAATCCGGCGGTCTGAGAATCTATGTTCAGGCGGTCTGAGAAACTACATTCAGGCAGTCTGAGAAACTATGTTCTGACAGTCTGAGAAACTACATTCTGTCGGTCTGAGAATCTACATTCAGGCAGTCTGAGAAACTATGTTCTGACGGTCTGAGAAACTACATTCAGTCGGTCTGAGAAACTACATTCAGGTAGTCTCAGAAATTACATTCCGGCAGTCTGAGAAACTCCATTCCGCCAGTCTGAGAAACGAAATTCAGGCGGTCTGAGAAATTACATTCAGACACACAGAGAAACTACATTCAGGAGGTCTGAGAAACTGCATTCAGGCAGTCTGAGAAACTACATTCAGACAGTCTGAGAAACTACACTCAGGCAGTCTGAGAAACTACATTCAGGCGGTCAGAGAAACAACATTCAGGCTGTCTGAGAAACTAAAACCTGGCGGTCTGAGAATCTACACTCAGGCGCTGTGAGAAACTACATTCAGGCAGTCTGAGAATCTATATTAGGCGGTCTGAGAAACTTCATTCTGGCGGGTTGAGAAACTACATTCAACCAGACTGAGAAGCTGCATTCAGACAGTCTGAGAAATACCGCACACGCGATCAGAGAAACTACATTCAGCCGGTCTGAGAAACTACACTCAGTCAGTCTGAGAAACTACATTAAGGCAGTCTGAGAAACTACATTCAAGCAGTCTGAGAAACTACACTCATGCAGTCTGAGAAATGACATTCAGGTAGTCTGGGAATCGACATTCAGGCGGTCTGAGAAACTATGCTCAGGCGGTCTGAGAAACTACATTCCGGCGATCTGAGAAACTAAAATTCGGCGGTCTGAGAATTCACACTCAGGAGGTGTGAGAAACTACATTCAGGCAGTCTGAGAAACTACATTCAGGCCGTCTGAGAAACGACATTAAGGCAGTCTGAGAATCTACATTCAGGCGGTCTGAGAAACTATGCTCAGGCGGTCTGAGAAACTACATTCAGACAGTCTGAGAAACTACGCTCAGGCAGTCTGAGAATCTATGTTCAGGCGGTCTGAGAAACTACATTCAGGCAGTGTGAGAAACTATGTTCTGACGGTCTGAGAAACTACATTCAGTCGGTCTGAGAAACTACATTCCGCCAGTCTGAGAAACGAAATTCAGGCTGTCTGAGAGATTACTTTCCGGCAGTCTGAGAAACTACATTCAGGAGGTCTGAGAAACTACATTCAGGCGGTCTGAGAAACGACATTAAGGCAGTCTGAGAATCTACATTCAGGCGGTCTGAGAAACTATGCTCAGGCGGTCTGAGAAACTACATTCAGACAGTCTGAGAAACTACATTCAGGCGGTCTGAGAAACTACGCTCAGGCAGTCTGAGAAACTACATCCAGGCAGTCTGAGAAACAACATTCAGGCAGTCTGAGAAACTACATTCAGGCAGTCTGAGAAACTACGCTCAGGCGGTCTGAGAAGCGACATTCCGGCAGTCTGAGAAACAACATTCAGGTAGTCTGAGATACAACATTCAGGCAGTCTGAGAAACGACACTCAGGCAGTCTGAGAAGCTACATTCAGGCAATCTGAGAAACTACATTCCGGCGGTCTGAGAAACTACACTCATGCGGTCTGAGAAACTACATTCAGGCGGTCTGAGAAACTACATTAAGGCGGTCTGAGAAACTACATTCAGGCAGTCTGAGAAACTACATTCAGTCAGTCTGAGAAACGACATTCAGGCCGTCTGAGAAACTACATTCAGGCAGTCTGAGAAAGTACATTCAGGCGGTCTGAGAAACGACATTCAGGCGGTCTAAGAAACTACATTAAAGCAGTCTGAGAGACTACATTCAGGCAGTCTGAGAAACGACATTCAGGCAGTCTGAGAAACTACATTCAGGCAGTCTGAGAAACTACATTCAGGCAGCCTGAGAAACGACATTCAGGCAGTCTGAGAAACGACATTCAGGCAGTCTGAGAAACTACATTCAGGCAGTCTGAGAAACTACATTCAGGCAGTCTGAGAAACTACATTCAGGCAGTCTGAGAAACGACATTCAGACAGTCTGAGAAACTACATTCAGGCCGTCTGAAAAACTACATTCAGGCAGTCTGAGAAACTACATTCCGGCGGTCTGAGAACCTACACTCATGCGGTCTGAGAAATGACATTCAGGTAGTCTGGGAATCGACATTCAGGCGGTCTGAGAAACTACATTCAGGCGGTCTGAGAAACAACATTCAGGCAATCTGAGAAACTACATTCCGGCGATCTGAGAAACTAAAATTCGGCGGTCTGAGAATTCACACTCAGGAGGTGTGAGAAACTATATTCAGGCAGTCTGAGAAACTACACTCAGTCAGTCTGAGAAATGACATTCAGGCAGTCTGAGAAATGACTTTCAGGTGGTCTGAGAAACTACACTCAGTCAGTCTGAGAAACGACATTCAGGCAGTCTGAGAAACTACATTCAGGCGGTCTGAGAAACTACATTCATGCGGTCTGAGAAACTACATTCAGGCAGTCTGAGAAACTACATTCAGGCGGTCTGAGAAACTATGTTCAGGCAGTGTGAGAAACTACATTCTGGCGGTTTGAGGAACTACATTTAGGCAGTCTGAGAAATGACATTCAGGCTGTCTGAGAAACTATGTTCAGGCAGTCTGAGAAACTACATTCAGGCAGTCTGAGAAACTAAATCCAGACAGTCTGAGGATCTACGCTCAGCGGTCTGAGAAACAATATTCAGGCAGTGTGAGGAACTATATTCAGGCAGACTGTGAATTTCAATTAGCAGATCTGAGAAACAACATTCAGACGGTCTGAGAAATAGGCTCAGACAGTCTGAGAAACTACACTCAGTCAGTCTGAGAAACTATATTCAGGCAGTCCGAGAAACTATATTCAGGCAGTCTTATAAACTACGTTCAGGCGGTCTGAGAAACTATATTCAGGCGGTCTGAGAAAGTAGGATCAAGCGGTCTGAGAAACTGCATTCAGGTGTTCTGAGAAACTGCATTCAGGTGTTCTGAGAAACTACGCTCGGGCGGACTGAGAAAATACATTCAGGCAGTCTGAGAAACGATATTCAGGCAGTCCGAGAAACTACATTCAGGCAGTCTGAGAAACGATATTCAGGCAGTCCGAGAAACTACATTCAGGCGGGCTGAGAAACTACGTTCCGGTGGTCTGAGAAACTACATTCAGTTGATCTGAGAAACTATGTCCAGAAAGTCTGAGAAACTACGCTCAGGTGGACTGAGAAACCCCAGTTTAGGGGTCTGAGAAACTATGCTGAGGCGGTCTGAGAAACTACGTTCAAGCAGTCTGAGGAATGACGCTCAGTCAGTCTGAGAATGTATATTATGCGGTCTGAGAAACTACATTGAGGCTGTTTGAGAAACTACACTCAGGTGGTCTGAGAAACTATGCTCAGGCGGTCTGAAAAACTACATTCAGGCAGTCTGAGAAACTATGTTCTGACGGTCTGAGAATCTATGTTCAGGCGGTCTGAGAAACTACATTCAGGCAGTCTGAGAAACTATGTTCTGACGGTCTGAGAAACTACATTCAGTCGGTCTGAGAAACTACATTCCGCCAGTCTGAGAAACGAAATTCAGGCTGTCTGAGAGATTACTTTCCGGCAGTCTGAGAAACTACATTCAGGAGGTCTGAGAAACTACATTCAGGTGGTCTGAGAAACTACATTCAGGAGGTCTGAGAAACAACATTCAGGCTGTCTGAGAAACTAAAACCTGGCGGTCTGAGAATCTACACTCACGCGCTGTGAGAAACTACATTCAGGCGTTCTGAGAAACTACATTCAGTCAGTCTGAGAATCTATATTAGGCGGTCTGAGAAACTACATTCAACCAGACTGAGAAACTAAAATTCGGCGGTCTGAGAATTCACACTCAGGAGGTGTAAGAAACTACATTCAGGCAGTCTGAGAAACTATATTCAGGCAGTCTGAGAAACAACATTCAGGCAGCCTGAGAAACAACATTCAGGCAGTCTGAGAAACGACACTCAGGCGGTCTGAGAAGCTACATTCAGGCAATCTGAGAAACTACATTCCGGCGATCTGAGAAACTAAAATTCGGCGGTCTGAGAATTCACACTCAGGAGGTGTAAGAAACTACATTCAGGCGGTCTGAGAAACGACATTAAGGCAGTCTGAGAATCTACATTCAGGCGGTCTGAGAAACTATGCTCAGGCGGTCTGAGAAACTACATTCAGGCAGTCTGAGAAACTACACTCAGTCAGTCTGAGAAACGACATTCAGGCAGTATGAGAAATGACATTCAGGCGGTCTGAGAAACTACATTCAGGCAGTCTGAGAAACTACAATCAGGCGGTCTGAGAAACTACACTCAGTCAGTCTGAGAAGCTACATTCAGGCAATCTGAGAAACTGCATTCCGGCGATCTGAGAAACTAAAATTCGGCGGTCTGAGAATTCACACTCAGGAGGTGTGAGAAACTACATTCAGGCAGTCTGAGAAACTACACTCAGTCAGTCTGAGAAATGACATTCAGGCGGTCTAAGAAACTACATTCAGGCGGTCTGAGAAACTATACTCAGTCAGTCTGAGAAATGACATTCAGGCGGTCTAAGAAACTACATTCAGGCGGTCTGAGAAACTACACTCAGTCAGTCTGAGAAACGACATTCAGGCAGTATGAGAAATGACATTCAGGCAGTCTGAGAAACTACATTCAGGTGGTCTGAGAAACTACACTCAGTCAGTCTGAGAAACTACGCTCAGGCAGTCTGAGAAACTACATTCAGGCGGTCTGAGAAACTACATTCATGCGGTCTGAGAAACTACATTCAGGCAGTCTGAGAAACTACATTCAGGCGGTCTGAGAAACTATGTTCAGGCAGTGTGAGAAACTACATTCTGGCGGTTTGAGGAACTACATTTAGGCAGTCTGAGAAACTACATTCAGGCGGTCTGAGAAACTATGTTCAGGCAGTGTGAGAAACTACATTCATGCGGTCTGAGAAACTACATTCAGGCAGTCTGAGAAACTACATTCAGGCGGTCTGAGAAACTACGTTCAGGCAGTCTGAGAAATGACATTCAGGCTGTCTGAGAAACTACTTTCAGACAGTCTGAGAAATGACACTCAGGCAGTCTGAGAAACTATGTTCAGGCAGTCTGAGAAACTACATTCAGGCAGTCTGAGAAACTAAATCCAGACAGTCTGAGGATCTACGCTCAGCGGTCTGAGAAACAATATTCAGGCAGTGTGAGAAACTATATTCAGGCTGACTGTGAATTTCAATTAGCAGATCTGAGAAACAACATTCAGACGGTCTGAGAAATAGGCTCAGACAGTCTGAGAAACTACACTCAGTCAGTCTGAGAAACTATATTCAGGCAGTCCGAGAAACTATATTCAGGCAGTCTTATAAACTACGTTCAGGCGGTCTGAGAAACTATATTCAGGCGGTCTGAGAAAGTAGGATCAAGCGGTCTGAGAAACTGCATTCAGGTGTTCTGAGAAACTGCATTCAGGTGTTCTGAGAAACTACGCTCGGGCGGACTGAGAAAATACATTCAGGCAGTCTGAGAAACGATATTCAGGCAGTCCGAGAAACTACATTCAGGCAGTCTGAGAAACGATATTCAGGCAGTCCGAGAAACTACATTCAGGCGGGCTGAGAAACTACGTTCCGGTGGTCTGAGAAACTACATTCAGTTGATCTGAGAAACTATGTCCAGAAAGTCTGAGAAGCTACGCTCAGGTGGACTGAGAAACCCCAGTTTAGGGGTCTGAGAAACTATGCTGAGGCGGTCTGAGAAACTACGTTCAAGCAGTCTGAGGAATGACGCTCAGTCAGTCTGAGAATGTATATTATGCGGTCTGAGAAACTACATTGAGGCTGTTTGAGAAACTACACTCAGGTGGTCTGAGAAACTATGCTCAGGCGGTCTGAGAAACTACATTCAGGCAGTCTGAGAAACTATGTTCTGACGGTCTGAGAATCTATGTTCAGGCGGTCTGAGAAACTACATTCAGGCAGTCTGAGAAACAACATTCAGGCTGTCTGAGAAACTAAAACCTGGCGGTCTGAGAATCTACACTCACGCGCTGTGAGAAACTACATTCAGGCGTTCTGAGAAACTACATTCAGTCAGTCTGAGAATCTATATTAGGCGGTCTGAGAAACTACATTCAACCAGACTGAGAAACTAAAATTCGGCGGTCTGAGAATTCACACTCAGGAGGTGTAAGAAACTACATTCAGGCAGTCTGAGAAACTATATTCAGGCAGTCTGAGAAACAACATTCAGGCAGCCTGAGAAACAACATTCAGGCAGTCTGAGAAACGACACTCAGGCGGTCTGAGAAGCTACATTCAGGCAATCTGAGAAACTACATTCCGGCGATCTGAGAAACTAAAATTCGGCGGTCTGAGAATTCACACTCAGGAGGTGTAAGAAACTACATTCAGGCGGTCTGAGAAACGACATTAAGGCAGTCTGAGAATCTACATTCAGGCGGTCTGAGAAACTATGCTCAGGCGGTCTGAGAAACTACATTCAGGCAGTCTGAGAAACTACACTCAGTCAGTCTGAGAAACGACATTCAGGCAGTATGAGAAATGACATTCAGGCGGTCTGAGAAACTACATTCAGGCAGTCTGAGAAACTACAATCAGGCGGTCTGAGAAACTACACTCAGTCAGTCTGAGAAGCTACATTCAGGCAATCTGAGAAACTGCATTCCGGCGATCTGAGAAACTAAAATTCGGCGGTCTGAGAATTCACACTCAGGCGGTCTGAGAAACTACATTCAGGCAGTCTGAGAAACTACACTCAGTCAGTCTGAGAAATGACATTCAGGCGGTCTAAGAAACTACATTCAGGCGGTCTGAGAAACTACACTCAGTCAGTCTGAGAAATGACATTCAGGCGGTCTAAGAAACTACATTCAGGCGGTCTGAGAAACTACACTCAGTCAGTCTGAGAAATGACATTCAGGCGGTCTGAGAAATGACATTCAGGCGGTCTGAGAAACTACACTCAGTCAGTCTGAGAAACGACGCTCAGGCAGTCTGAGAAACTACATTCAGGCGGTCTGAGAAACTACGCTCAGGCAGTGTGAGAAACAACATTCTGGCGGTCTGAGAAACTATGTTCAGACAGTCTGAGAAACTATGTACAGGTGGACTGAGAAACTACAGACAAGGGGCCTGAGAAACTATGATGAGGCAGTCTGAGAAACTGTTCAAGCAGTTTGAGGAACAAAGCTCAGTCAGTCTGAGAATCTATATTGTGCGGTCTGAGAAACGACATTCAGCAGGCTGGGAAACTACACTGAGGTGGTATGAGATACGACATTCAGGCGGTCTGAGAAACTACGCTCAGTTATTCTGAGAAACTGCATTCAGGCGGTCTAAGAAATTCTACACACGCGATTAGAGAAACTACATTCTAGCGGTGTGAGAAACTACTTTCAGGCAGTCTGAGAAACTACATTCAGGCGGTCTGAGAAGCTATATTCAACCAGTCTGAGAAACTGCATTCAGGCAGTCTGAGAAATTCTACACACACGATCAGAGAAACTACATTCTGGCGGTCTGAGATACTACACTCAGTCAGTGTGAAAAACTACATTCAGGCGGTCTGAGAAACTATGTTCAGACAGTCTGAGAAACGACGCTGAGGTGGACTGAGAAACCACAGTCAAGGGGTCTGAGAAACTATGCTGAGGCAGTCTGAGAAACTACGTTCAAGCAGTTTGAGGAACTACGCTCAGTCAGTCTGAGATTGTATATTATGCGGTCTGAGAAATGACATTCAGTCGGGCTGGGAAACTACATTGAGGGTGTATGAGAAACGACACTCAGATGGTCTGATAAACTGCGTTCAGGAAGTCTGAGCAAAAACTTTCAGGCGGTATGAGGAACTACGTTCAAATCAGTCTGAGAAACTACATTCAGGCAGTCTGACAAACTACACTCAGTCAGTCTGAGAATCTATATTAGGTGGTCTGAGAAACTACAATCTGGCGGTCTGAGAAACTACATTCATCTAGTCTGAGAAACTACATTCAGGCAGTCTGAGAAACTACATTCAGACGGTCTGAGAAACTACACTCATGTGGTCTGATAAACTACATTCAGGCAGTCTGAGAAACTACGTTCAGGCAGTCTGAGAAACTGTGAACAGGCAGACTGAAAAGCTGTATTCAGGCGGTCTGAGAAACTACACTCAGTCAGTGTGAGAAACTACATTAAGGTGTTCTGAGAAACTACGTTCAGGCAATCTGAGAAACTACATTCAGTCTGAGAAACTACATTCAGGCAGTCTGAGAAACTACATTCTGGCGGTCTGAGAAACTACATTCTGGCAGTCGGAGAAACTACATACCGGTGGTCTGAGAAACTACGCTCAGGCAGTCTGAGAAACTACATTCCGCCAGTCTGAGAAACTACATTCAGGCAGTCTGAGAAACTACATTCAGGCAGTCTGAGAAACTACAATCCGGCGATCTGAGAAACTAAAATCCGGCGGTCTGAGAATCTACACATAGGCAGTCTGAGAAACTGCATTCACCAGTCTGAGAAACTGCATTCAAGCAGTCTGAGAAATTCTACACACACGATCAGAGAAACTACATTCAGGCGGTCTGAGAAACTATGTTCAGACAGTCTGAGAAACTACGCCCAGGTGGACTGATAAACCACAGACAAGGGGTCTGAGAAACTATGTTCAAGCAGTTTGAGGAACAACGCTCAGTCAGTCTGATAATCTATATTGTGCGGTCTGAGAAACGGCATTCAGCAGGCTGGGAAACTACATTGAGGTGGTATGAGATACGACATTCAGGCGGTCTGAGAAACTACGCTCAGTTATTGAGAAACTGCATTCAGGCGGTCTGAGAAATTCTACACACGCGATCAGAGAAACTACATTCTGGCGGTCTGAGAAACTACTTTCAGGCAGTCTGAGAAACTACATTCAGGCGGTCTGAGAAGCTACATTCAGGCAGTCTGAGAAACTACATCCAGGCATCTGAGAAACTACATTCAGGCGGTCTGAGAAACTACATTCAGGTGGTCTGAGAAGCTACATTCAGGCGGTCTGAGAAACTACATTCAGGCAGTCTGAGAAACTACATTCAGGCGGTCTGAGAAATTCTACACACGCGATCAGAGAAACTACATTCTGACGGTCTGAGAAACTACACTCAAATAGTGTGTAAAACTACATTCAAGTGGTCTGAGAAACTATGTTCAGACAGTCTGAGAAACTACGCTGAGGTGGACTGAGAAACCACAGTCAAGGGGTCTGAGAAACTATGCTGAGGCAGTCTGAGAAACTACATTCAAGCAGTTTGAGGAACTACGCTCAGTCAGTTTGAGAATCTATATTATGCGGTCTAAGAAACGACATTCAGGCGGGCTGGGAAACTACATTGAGGTTGTATGAGAAACGACACTCAGGTGGTCTGAGAAACTGCGTTCAGGAAGTCTGAGCAAAAACTTTCAGGCGGTATGAGGAACTACGTTCAAATCAGTCTGAGAAACTACATTCAGGCAGTCTGACAAACTACACTCAGTCAGTCTGAGAATCTATATTAGGCAGTCTGAGAAACTACAATCTGGCGGTCTGAGAAACTACATTCATCTAGTCTGAGAAACTACATTCAGGCAGTCTGAGAAATTACATTCAGGTAGTCTGAGAACCTACATTCAGGTAGTCTGAGGAACGACACTCAGCCAGTCTGAGAAACTACATACTAGTGGTCTGAGAAACTACGCTCAGGCAGTCTGAGAAACTACATTCCGGCAGTCTGAGAAACTACACTCAGGCAGTCTGAGAAACTACATTCAACCAGTCTAAGAAACTGCAATCAGGCAGTCTGAGAAATTCTACACACGCGATCAGAGAAACGACATTCTTGCGGTCTGAGAAACTACACTCAGTCAGTGTGAGAAACTACATTCAGGCAGTCTGAGAAACTATGTTCAGACAGTCTGAGAAACTACGCTCAGGTGGGCTGAGAAACCACAGACAAGGGGTCTGAGAAACTATGCTGAGGCGGTCTGAGAAACTACATTCAAGTAGTTTGAGGAACTACGCTCAGTCAGTCTGAGAATCTATATTGTGCGGTCTGAGAAACTACATTCAGATGGTCTGAGAAACTGCATTCTGGCATTCTGAGAAACTACATTCAGGCGGACTGAGAAACTACATTCCGGTGGTCTGAGAAACTACATTCAGGCGGTCTGAGAAACTACATTCCGGCGGTCTGAGAAACTACATTCAGGCGGTCTGAGAAACTACATTTAGGCGGTCTGAGAAACTACATTCCGGTGGTCTGAGAAACTACATTCAGGCTGTCTGAGAAACTACATTCCGGCTGTCTGAGAAACCACATTCAGTCAGTCCGAGAAACTACACTCAGACGGTCTGGGAAACTACGCTCAGTCAGTCTGAGAATCTATATTCAGGTGGTGTGAGAAATGACATTCATACGGTCTGAGAAACTACATTCAGGCGGTCTGAGAAACGACATTCAGGCGGTCTGAGAAACTATGCTCTGGCAGTCTGAGAAACTACATTCAGGCGGTCTGAGGAACTACATTCAGGCGGTCTGAGAAACTACATTCAGGCAGTCTGAGAAACTGCATTCACACGGTCTGAGAAACTACATTCAGGCAGTCTGAGAATCTATATTCAGGCGGTCTGAGAAACTACATTCAGATGGTATGAGAAACTACATTCAGGTAGTCTGAGAAACTACGTCAGGCAGCCTGAGAAACGGTGATCAGGCGGACTGAAAAACTGTATTCAGGCGGTCTGAAAAACTATGTTCAGGCAGTCTGAGAATCGACATTCAGGCGGTTCAAGTAACTATGTTCAGGCGGTCTGAGAAACTACATTCAGGAGTTCTGAGAAACCATTCAGGCAGTCTGAGAAACTACATTCAGGAGTTCTGAGAAACTACATTCATGCAGTCTGAGAAACTACATTCAGGCGGTCTGAGAAATTAAATTCAGGCGGTCTGAGAAACTACATTCAGGCGGTCTGAGAAACTTCACTCAGGCGGTCTGAGAAACTACATTCAGGAGTTCTGAGAAACCATTCAGGCAGTCTGAGAAATTACATTCAGGCAGTCTGAGAAACTATGTTCCCGAGGTCTGAGAAACTACATGCAGGCGGCCTGAGAATCTATGTTCTGGCCGTCTGAGAAACTACATTCATGCCGTTTGAGAAACTACATTCAGGCGGTCTGAGAAGCTACACTCAGGCAGTTTGAGAAATTACGTTCAGGCAGTCTGAGAAACTACATTCAGGCGGTACAAGAAACTACGTTCAGGCAGTCTGTGAAACAACGTTCAGGCAGTCTGAGAAACAAGGCTCAGGGAGTCTGAGAAACTATGTTCATGCAGTCTGTGAAACTACTCTCAGGCAGTCTCAGAAATGACATTCAGGCGGTTCAAGAAACTAAGTTCAGGCGGTCTGAGAAACTACATTCAGGCACTCTGAGAAACTGTGATCAGGCGGACTGAAAAACTGTTCAGGCGGTCTGAGAAACTATGTTCTGGCAGTCTGAAAAACTACATTCAGCTGTTCAGAGAAACTACATTCAGGCGGTTTGAGAAATTACATTCTGGCGGTCTGAGAAGCTACATTCAGGCAGTCTGAGAAACTACACTCAGGCAGTTTGAGAAATTACGTTCAGGCGGTCTGAGAAACTATATTCAGGCAGTCTGAGAAATTACATTCCGGCAGACTGAGAAACAACATTCAGTCCGTCTGAGAAACTATATTCAGACGGTCTGAGAAACTACATTCAGGCAGTCTGAGAATCTATATTCAGGAGGTATGAGAAAGTTCATTCAGGCAGTCTGAGAAACTACATTCAGGAGTTCTGAGAAACCATTCAGGCAGTCTTAGAAACTACATTCAGGCAGTCTGAGAAACTATGTTCAGGCAGTCTGAGAAACTACATTCAGGCAGTCTGAGAAATTACAATCAGGCGGTCTGCGAAACTACATTCAGGCGGTCTGAGAAACAACGTTCAGGCAGTCTGAGAAACTACATTCAGGAGGTCTGAGAAACAACGTTCAGGCAGTCTGAGAAACAAGGCTCAGGGAGTCTGAGAAACTATGTTCATGCAGTCTGTGAAACTACTCTCAGGCAGTCTCAGAAACGACATTCAGGCGGTTCAAGAAACTAAGTTCAGGCGGTCTGAGAAACTACATTCAGGCACTCTGAGAAACTACCCTCATGCGGTCTGAGAAACTACGTTCAGGCAGTCTGAGATCCTATATTCAGGCGGTCTGAGAAACTACATTCAGATGGTATGAGAAACTACATTCAGGTAGTCTGAGAAACTACGTTCAGGCAGTCTGAGAAACTACACTCAGTCTGAAAAACTGTGTTCAGGCGGTTCAAGAAACTAAGTTCAGGTGGTCTGAGAAACTACATTCAGGTAGTCTGAGACACTACGTTCAGGCAGTCTAAGAAACTACACTCAGTCAGTCTGAAAAACTGTGTTCAGGCAGTCTGAGAATCGACATTCAGGAGTTCTGAGAAACTACATTCAGGAGTTCTGAGAAACTACATTCATGCAGTCTGACAAACCATTCAGCCAGTCTGAGAAACTACATTCAGGAGTTCTGAGAAACTACATTCATGCAGTCTGACAAACCATTCAGGCAGTCTGAGAAACTACATTCAGGCGGTCTGAGAAAATACATTCAGGCAATCTGAGAAACTACACTCAGGCAGTCTGAGAAACTACACTCAGGCAGTCTGAGAAACTGCATTCAGGCGGTACAAGAAACTACGTTCAGGCGGTACAAGAAACTATGTTCAGGCAGTCTGAGAAACTACACCAGAAAATCTGAGAATCTACATTCAGGAGGTCTGAGAAACAACGTTCAGGCAGTCTGAGAAACTATGTTCATGCAGTCTGAGAAACTACACTCAGTCAATCTGAGAAACTACGTTTTGGAACTCTGAGAAACTACATTCAGGCGGTCTGAGAAACTACACTCAGGCAATCTGAGAAACTACACTCAGGCAGTCTGAGAAACTACATTCAGGAGATCTGAGAAACAACGTTCAGGCAGTCTGAGAAATTACATTCAGGCAGTCTGAGAAACTACATTGAGTTGTTCTGAGAAACTATATTCAGGAAGTCTGAGAAACTTCGCTCAGGCAGTCTGAGAAACTATGTTCATGCAATCTGAGAAACTACGTTCAGGAACTCTGAGAAACTACGTTCAGGCAGTCTGAGAAACTACATTCAGGCGGTCTGAGAAACTACATTCAGGCAATCTGAGAAACTACACTCAGGCAGTCTGAGAAACTACTTTCAGGCGGTCTGAGAATCTGTATTCAGTCAGTCTGAGAAACTACATTCAGGCAGACTGAGAAATTACATTCAGGCAGTCTGAGAAACTACACCAGACAATCTGAGAATCTACATTCAGGAGATCTGAGAAACAACGTTCAGGCAGTCTGAGAAATTACATTCAGGCAGTCTGAGCAACTACATTCTGGCGGACTGTGAAACTATATTCAGGCAGTCGGAGGAACTACATTCAGTCAGTCTGAGAAATTACATTCCGGCAGACTGAGAAAATACATTCAGGCGGTCTGAGAAACTAGACTGAGGCAGTCTAAGAAAATACGCTCATGAGGTCTGAGAAACGTCATTCAGGAGTTCTGAGAAACTACATTCAGGCAGTCTGAGAAACTACATTCAGGCAGTCTGAGAAACTACATTCAGGAGTTCTGAGAAACTATGTTCAGCCAGTCTGAGAAACTACACTCAGGCAGTCTGAGAAACTACGTTCAGGCAGCCTGAGAAACTAAATTCAGGCAGTCTGAGAAACTACATTCAGGCAGTCTGAGAAATTATGTTCAGGCGGTATGAGAAACTGCATTCAGGTGGTCTGAGAAACTACGTTCAGGCAGTCTGAGAAACTACGTTGAGGCAGACTGAGAAACTACATTCAGGCAGTCTGAGAAACTACACTCCTTCAGTCTGAGAAACTACATTCAGTTGGTCTGAGAAAGTACATTCAGGAAGTCTGAGAAGCTACACTCAGGCAGTGTGAGAAACCACTCAGGCAGTCTGAGAAACTCCATTCAGGAAGTCTGAGAAATTGCACTCAGACAGTCTGAGAAACTATGTTTAGGCAGTCTGAGAAACTACATTCAGGAGTTCTGAGAAACTACATTCAGGAGTTCTGAGAAACTACATTCATGCAGTCTGACAAACCATTCAGCCAGTCTGAGAAACTACATTCAGGAGTTCTGAGAAACTACATTCATGCAGTCTGACAAACCATTCAGGCAGTCTGAGAAACTACATTCAGGCGGTCTGAGAAAATACATTCAGGCAATCTGAGAAACTACACTCAGGCAGTCTGAGAAACTACACTCAGGCAGTCTGAGAAACTGCATTCAGGCGGTACAAGAAACTACGTTCAGGCGGTACAAGAAACTATGTTCAGGCAGTCTGAGAAACTACACCAGAAAATCTGAGAATCTACATTCAGGAGGTCTGAGAAACAACGTTCAGGCAGTCTGAGAAACTATGTTCATGCAGTCTGAGAAACTACACTCAGTCAATCTGAGAAACTACGTTTTGGAACTCTGAGAAACTACATTCAGGCGGTCTGAGAAACTACACTCAGGCAATCTGAGAAACTACACTCAGGCAGTCTGAGAAACTACATTCAGGAGATCTGAGAAACAACGTTCAGGCAGTCTGAGAAATTACATTCAGGCAGTCTGAGAAACTACATTGAGTTGTTCTGAGAAACTATATTCAGGAAGTCTGAGAAACTTCGCTCAGGCAGTCTGAGAAACTATGTTCATGCAATCTGAGAAACTACGTTCAGGAACTCTGAGAAACTACGTTCAGGCAGTCTGAGAAACTACATTCAGGCGGTCTGAGAAACTACATTCAGGCAATCTGAGAAACTACACTCAGGCAGTCTGAGAAACTACTTTCAGGCGGTCTGAGAATCTGTATTCAGTCAGTCTGAGAAACTACATTCAGGCAGACTGAGAAATTACATTCAGGCAGTCTGAGAAACTACACCAGACAATCTGAGAATCTACATTCAGGAGATCTGAGAAACAACGTTCAGGCAGTCTGAGAAATTACATTCAGGCAGTCTGAGCAACTACATTCTGGCGGACTGTGAAACTATATTCAGGCAGTCGGAGGAACTACATTCAGTCAGTCTGAGAAATTACATTCCGGCAGACTGAGAAAATACATTCAGGCGGTCTGAGAAACTAGACTGAGGCAGTCTAAGAAAATACGCTCATGAGGTCTGAGAAACGTCATTCAGGAGTTCTGAGAAACTACATTCAGGCAGTCTGAGAAACTACATTCAGGCAGTCTGAGAAACTACATTCAGGAGTTCTGAGAAACTATGTTCAGCCAGTCTGAGAAACTACACTCAGGCAGTCTGAGAAACTACGTTCAGGCAGCCTGAGAAACTAAATTCAGGCAGTCTGAGAAACTACATTCAGGCAGTCTGAGAAATTATGTTCAGGCGGTATGAGAAACTGCATTCAGGTGGTCTGAGAAACTACGTTCAGGCAGTCTGAGAAACTACGTTGAGGCAGACTGAGAAACTACATTCAGGCAGTCTGAGAAACTACACTCCTTCAGTCTGAGAAACTACATTCAGTTGGTCTGAGAAAGTACATTCAGGAAGTCTGAGAAGCTACACTCAGGCAGTGTGAGAAACCACTCAGGCAGTCTGAGAAACTCCATTCAGGAAGTCTGAGAAATTGCACTCAGACAGTCTGAGAAACTATGTTTAGGCAGTCTGAGAAACTACATTCAGGCCGTCTGAGAAACTGTGTTCAGGCTGTCTGAGAAACGACTCTCAGGCAGTCTGAGAAACTACATTCAGGCAGTCTGAGAAACTGCATTCAGGCGGTCTGTGAAACTACTCTCAGGCGGTCTGAGAAACGACATTCAGGCGGTACAAGAAACTAAGTTCAGGCGGTCTGAGAGACTACATTCAGACGGTCTGAGAAATTACATTCCAGCGGTCTGAGAAACGACATTCCCGCGGTCTGAGAAACTACAGTCATGCGGTCTGAGAAACTACGTTCAGGCAGTCTGAGATTCTATATTCAGGCGGTCTGAGAAACTACACTCAGATGGTATGAGAAACTACATTCAGGCAGTCTGAGAAACTTCACTCAGGCAGTCTGAGAAACTACATTCAGGAGTTCTGAGAAACTATATTCAGGCGGTCTGAGAAACTAGGTTCAGGCAGTCTGGGAAACTACATTCCGGCAGTCTGAGAAATTATATTCAGGCAGTCTGAGAAACTACATTCAGGAAGTCTGAGAAATTGCACTCAGACAGTCTGAGAAACTATGTTTAGGCAGTCTGAGAAACTACATTCAGGAGTTCTGAGAAACTACATTCAGGAGTTCTGAGAAACTACATTCATGCAGTCTGACAAACCATTCAGCCAGTCTGAGAAACTACATTCAGGAGTTCTGAGAAACTATATTCATGCAGTCTGACAAACCATTCAGGCAGTCTGAGAAACTACATTCAGGCGGTCTGAGAAAATACATTCAGGCAATCTGAGAAACTACACTCAGGCAGTCTGAGAAACTACACTCAGGCAGTCTGAGAAACTGCATTCAGGCGGTACAAGAAACTACGTTCAGGCGGTACAAGAAACTATGTTCAGGCAGTCTGAGAAACTACACCAGAAAATCTGAGAATCTACATTCAGGAGGTCTGAGAAACAACGTTCAGGCAGTCTGAGAAACTATGTTCATGCAGTCTGAGAAACTACACTCAGTCAATCTGAGAAACTACGTTTTGGAACTCTGAGAAACTACATTCAGGCGGTCTGAGAAACTACACTCAGGCAATCTGAGAAACTACACTCAGGCAGTCTGAGAAACTACATTCAGGAGATCTGAGAAACAACGTTCAGGCAGTCTGAGAAATTACATTCAGGCAGTCTGAGAAACTACATTGAGTTGTTCTGAGAAACTATATTCAGGAAGTCTGAGAAACTTCGCTCAGGCAGTCTGAGAAACTATGTTCATGCAATCTGAGAAACTACGTTCAGGAACTCTGAGAAACTACGTTCAGGCAGTCTGAGAAACTACATTCAGGCGGTCTGAGAAACTACATTCAGGCAATCTGAGAAACTACACTCAGGCAGTCTGAGAAACTACTTTCAGGCGGTCTGAGAATCTGTATTCAGTCAGTCTGAGAAACTACATTCAGGCAGACTGAGAAATTACATTCAGGCAGTCTGAGAAACTACACCAGACAATCTGAGAATCTACATTCAGGAGATCTGAGAAACAACGTTCAGGCAGTCTGAGAAATTACATTCAGGCAGTCTGAGCAACTACATTCTGGCGGACTGTGAAACTATATTCAGGCAGTCGGAGGAACTACATTCAGTCAGTCTGAGAAATTACATTCCGGCAGACTGAGAAAATACATTCAGGCGGTCTGAGAAACTAGACTGAGGCAGTCTAAGAAAATACGCTCATGAGGTCTGAGAAACGTCATTCAGGAGTTCTGAGAAACTACATTCAGGCAGTCTGAGAAACTACATTCAGGCAGTCTGAGAAACTACATTCAGGAGTTCTGAGAAACTATGTTCAGCCAGTCTGAGAAACTACACTCAGGCAGTCTGAGAAACTACGTTCAGGCAGCCTGAGAAACTAAATTCAGGCAGTCTGAGAAACTACATTCAGGCAGTCTGAGAAATTATGTTCAGGCGGTATGAGAAACTGCATTCAGGTGGTCTGAGAAACTACGTTCAGGCAGTCTGAGAAACTACGTTGAGGCAGACTGAGAAACTACATTCAGGCAGTCTGAGAAACTACACTCCTTCAGTCTGAGAAACTACATTCAGTTGGTCTGAGAAAGTACATTCAGGAAGTCTGAGAAGCTACACTCAGGCAGTGTGAGAAACCACTCAGGCAGTCTGAGAAACTCCATTCAGGAAGTCTGAGAAATTGCACTCAGACAGTCTGAGAAACTATGTTTAGGCAGTCTGAGAAACTACATTCAGGCCGTCTGAGAAACTGTGTTCAGGCTGTCTGAGAAACGACTCTCAGGCAGTCTGAGAAACTACATTCAGGCAGTCTGAGAAACTGCATTCAGGCGGTCTGTGAAACTACTCTCAGGCGGTCTGAGAAACGACATTCAGGCGGTACAAGAAACTAAGTTCAGGCGGTCTGAGAGACTACATTCAGACGGTCTGAGAAATTACATTCCAGCGGTCTGAGAAACGACATTCCCGCGGTCTGAGAAACTACAGTCATGCGGTCTGAGAAACTACGTTCAGGCAGTCTGAGATTCTATATTCAGGCGGTCTGAGAAACTACACTCAGATGGTATGAGAAACTACATTCAGGCAGTCTGAGAAACTTCACTCAGGCAGTCTGAGAAACTACATTCAGGAGTTCTGAGAAACTATATTCAGGCGGTCTGAGAAACTAGGTTCAGGCAGTCTGGGAAACTACATTCCGGCAGTCTGAGAAATTATATTCAGGCAGTCTGAGAAACTACATTCAGGCAGTCTGAGAAATTATATTCAGGCAGTCTGAGAAATTATATTCAGGCCGTCTGAGAAACTACACTCAGGCAGTCTGAGAAATTATACTCAGGCAGTCTGAGAAACGACACTCAGTCAATCTGAGAAACTACATTCAGGAACTCAGAGAAACTACATTCAGGCAATCTGAGAAACTACACTCAGGCAGTCTGAGAACCTACACTCAGGCAGTCTTAGAAACTACATTCAGGAGATCTGAGAAACAACGTTCAGGCAGTCTGAGAAATTACATTCAGGCAGTCTGAGAAACTACATTGAGTTGTTCTGAGAAACTATATTCAGGAAGTCTGAGAAACTTCGCTCAGGCAGTCTGAGAAACTATGTTCATGCAATCTGAGAAACTACGTTCAGGAACTCTGAGAAACTACATTCAGGCGGTCTGAGAAACTACATTCAGGCAATCTGAGAAACTACACTCAGGCAGTCTGAGAAACTACTTTCAGGCGGTCTGAGAATCTGTATTCAGTCAGTCTGAGAAACTACATTCAGGCAGACTGAGAAATTACATTCAGGCAGTCTGAGAAACTACACCAGACAATCTGAGAATCTACATTCAGGAGATCTGAGAAACAACGTTCAGGCAGTCTGAGAAACAACGCTCAGGCAGTCTGAGAAACTATGTTCATGCAGTCTGTGAAACTACTCTCAGGCAGTCTGAGAAACGATATTCAGGCGGTACAAGAAACTAAGTTCAGGCGGTCTGAGAAACTACATTCAGACGGTCTGAGAAATTACATTCCAGCGGTCTGAGAAATGATTTTCCCGCAGTCTGAGAAACTACACTCATGCGGTCTGAGAAACTACGTTCAGGCAGTCTGAGATTCTATATTCAGGCGGTCTGAGAAACTACATTCAGATGGTATGAGAAACTACGCTCGGGCAGTCTGAGAAACTTCACTCAGGCAGTCTGAGAAACTACATTCAGGAGTTCTGAGAAACTATATTCAGGCGGTCTGAGAAACTAGGTTCAGGCGGTCTGAGAAACTAGGTTCAGGCAGTCTGAGAAACTACATTCAGGCGGTCTGAGAAACTACACTCAGGCAGTCTGAGAAACTACACTCAGGCAGTCTGAGAAACTGCGTTCAGGCAGTCTGAGAAAGAATATTCTGGCAGTCTGAGAAACTACATTCAGGCAATCTGAGAAACTACACTCAGGCAGTCTGAGAAACTACTTTCAGGCGGTCTGAGAATCTGTATTCAGTCAGTCTGAGAAACTACATTCAGGCAGACTGAGAAATTACATTCAGGCAGTCTGAGAAACTACACCAGACAATCTGAGAATCTACATTCAGGAGGTCTGAGAAACAACGTTCAGGCAGTCTGAGAAACAACGCTCAGGCAGTCTGTGAAACTATGTTCATGCAGTCTGTGAAACTACTCTCAGGCAGTCTGAGAAACGACATTCAGGCGGTACAAGAAACTAAGTTCAGGCGGTCTGAGAAACTACATTCAGAAGGTCTGAGAAATTACATTCCAGCGGTCTGAGAAATGACATTCCCGCGGTCTGAGAAACTACACTCATGCAGTCTGAGAAACTACGTTCAGGCAGTCTGAGATTCTATATTCAGGCGGTCCGACAAACTACATTCAGATGGTATGAGAAACTACACTCAGGCAGTCTGAGAAACTTCACTCAGGCAGTCTGAGAAACTACATTCAGGAGTTCTGGGAAACTATATTCAGGCGGTCTGAGAAATTAGGTTCAGGCAATCTGAGAAACTACATTCCGGCAGTCTGAGAAATTATATTCAGGCAGTCTGTGAAACTACATTCAGGCAGTCTCAGAAATTATATTCAGGCAGTCTGAGAAATTATATTCAGGCCGTCTGAGAAACTACACTCAGTCAATCTGAGAAACTACGTTCAGGCAGTCTGAGACACTACATTCAGGCAACCTGAGAAACTACACTCAGGCAGTCTGAGAAACTACATTCAGGAGATCTGAGAAACAACGTTCAGGCAGTCTGAGAAATTACTTTCAGGCAGTCTGAGAAACTACATTGAGTTGTTCTGAGAAACTACATTCAGGCAGTCTGAGAAACTTCGCTCAGGCAGTCTGAGAAACTATGTTCATGCAGTCTGTGAAACTACTCTCAGACCGTCTGAGAAACGACATTCAGGCAGTTCAAGAAACTAAGTTCAGGCGGTCTGAGAAACTACATTCAGAAGGTCTGAGAAATTACATTCCAGCGGTCTGAGAAATGTCATTCCCGTGGTCTGAGAAACTACACTCATGCGGTCTGAGAAACTACGTTCAGGCAGTCTGAGATTCTATATTCATACGGTCTGAGAAACTACATTCCGGCTGTCTGAGAAACTACGCTCAGGCAGTCTAAGAAACTACATTCTAGCGGTTTAAGAAACTACATTCTAGCGGTTTAAGAAACTACATTCAGGCGATCTGAGAAACTAGGTTCAGGCAGTCTGAGAAACTACATTCAGGCAGTCTGAGAAATTATATTCAGGCAGTCTGAGAAACTACATTCAGGCAGTCTGAGAAATTATATTCAGGTAGTCTGAGAAACTACATTCAGGCAGTCTGAGAAATTATATTCAGGCAGTCGGAGGAACTACATTCAGTCAGTCTGAGAAATTACATTCCGGCAGACTGAGAAAATACATTCAGGCGGTCTGAGAAACCACATTCAGTCAGTCCAAGAAACTACACTCATGCGGTCTGAGAAACTACACTCAGTCAGTCTGAGAATCTATATTCATACGGTCTGAGAAACTACATTCCGGCTGTCTGAGAAACTACGCACAGGCAGTCTGAGAAAGTACTTTCAGGCGGTCTGAGAATCTGTTTTCAGGCAGTCTGAGAAACTACATTCAGGCAGTCTGAGAAACTACATTCCGGCGGACTGAGAAACTACATTCCGGCGGACTGAGAAAATACATTCAGGCGGTCTGAGAAACCACATTCAGTCAGTCCAAGAAAATACATTCAGGCGGTCTGAGAAACCACATTCAGTCAGTCCAAGAAACTACACTCAGGCGGTCTGAGAAACTACACTCAGTCAGTCTGAGAATCTATATTCATACGGTCTGAGAAACTACATTCCGGCTGTCTGAGAAACTACGCTCAGGCAGTCTGAGAAACTACATTCTAGCGGTTTAAGAAACTACATTCTAGCGGTTTAAGAAACTACATTCAGGCGATCTGAGCAACAACAATCAGTCCGTCTGAGAAACGACATTCAGACGGTCTGAGAAACTACACTCATGCAGTCTGATAAACTACATTCAGGTAGTCTGAGAAACTACATTCAGGCAGTCTGAGAAACTATACTCAGTCATTCTGCGAAACTGTGATCAGGCGGACTGAAAAACTGTGTTCAGGCGGTCTGAGAAACGGCATTCAGGTGTTCTGAGAAACTACTCTCAGTCAGTCTGAGATTCGACATTCAGGCAGTTCAAGAAACTATGTTCAGGCGGTCTGAGAAACTACATTCAGGCAGTCTGAGAAACTACACTCCGGCAGTCTGAGAAACTACATTCAGGCAGTCTGAGAAACTACACTCCGGCAGTCTGAGAAACTACACTCAGGCAGTCTGAGAAACAACATTCAGGCAGTGTGAGAAATTACATTCAGGCAGCCTGAGAAATTACATTCAGGCAGTCTGAGAAACTACACTCAGACAGTCTGAGAAACTACATTCAGGCAGTGTGAGAAATTACATTCAGGCAGTCTGAGAAATGACATTCAGGCAGTCTGAGAAACTATACTGAGGCAGTCTAAGAAAATACGCTCATGAGGTCTGAGAAACTTCATTCAGGAGTTCTGAGAAACTACATTCATGCAGTTTGAGAAACTACACTCAGGCAGTCTGAGAAACTCCATTCAGGCAATCTGAGAAACTACATTCTAGCGGTTTAAGAAACTACATTCAGGCGATCTGAGAAACAACATTCAGTCCGTCTGAGAAACGACATTCAGACGGTCTGAGAAACTACACTCAGGCGGTCTGATAAACTACATTCAGGCAATCTGAGAAACTACATTCAGGCAGTCTGAGAAACTACATTCAGGTAGTCTGAGAAACTACATTCAGGCAGTCTGAGAAACTATACTCAGTCAGTCTGAGAAACTATACTCAGGTAGTCTGAGAAACTACACTCAGTCAATCTGAGAAACTACGTTCAGGAACTCTGAGAAACTACATTCAGGCAATCTGAGAAACTACACTCAGGCAGTCTGAGAAACTACATTCAGGAGATCTGAGAAACAACATTCAGGCAGTCTGAGAAACTACATTCAGGTAGTCTGAGAAACTACACTCCGGCAGTCTGAGAAACTACACTCAGGCGGTCTGAGAAACTACATTCAGGCAGTCTGAGAAATGACATTCAGGCAGTGTGAGAAATTACATTCGGGCAGCATGAGAAATTACATTCAGTCAGTCTGAGAAACTACATTCAGGAGGTCTGAGAAACTCCATTCAGGCAGTCTGAGAAATTACGTTCAGGCGGTCTGAGAAACAATATTCAGGTGGTCTGAGAAACTACCTTCAGGCAGTCTGAGACACTATGTTCAGGCAGTCTGAGAAACTACATTCAGGCAGTCTGAGAAACTACATTCAGGAGTTCTGAGAAACTACGTTCAGCCAGTCTGAGAAACTACACTCAGGCAGTCTGAGAAACTACGTTCAGGCAGCCTGAGAAACTACATTCAGGCAGTCTGAGAAACTACATTCAGGCAGTCTGAGAAATTATGTTCAGGCGGTATGAGAAACTGCATTCAGGTGGTCTGAGAAACTACGTTCAGGCAGTCTGAGAAACTATGTTGAGGCAGTCTGAGAAACTACATTCAGGCAGTCTGAGAAACTACACTCAGACAGTCTGAGAAACTACATTCAGGCAGTCTGAGAAAGTACATTCAGGCAGTCTGAGAAACTGCACTCAGGCAGTGTGATAAATTGCACTCAGACAGTCTGAGAAACTATGTTCAGGCAGTCTGAGAAACTACATTCAGGCCGTCTGAGAAAATGTGTTCAGGCTGTCTGTGAAACGACTATCAGGCAGTCTGAGAAACTACACTCATGCAGTCTGAGAAACTGCATTCAGGCGGTCTGTGAAACTACTCTCAGGCGGTCTGAGAAACGACATTCAGGCGGTACAAGAAACTAAGTTCAGGCGGTCTGAGAGACAACATTCAGACGGTCTGAGAAATTACATTCCAGCGGTCTGAGAAATGACATTCCCGCGGTCTGAGAAACTACACTCATGCGGTCTGAGAAACTACGATCAGGCAGTCTGAGATTCTATATTCAGGCGGTCTGAGAAACTACATTCAGATGGTATGAGAAACTACATTCCGGCAGTCTGAGAAACTTCACTCAGGCAGTCTGAGAAACTACATTCAGGAGTTCTGAGAAACTATATTCAGGCGGTCTGAGAAACTAGGTTCAGGCGGTCTGAGAAACTACATTCAGGCAGTTTGAGAAACTATGTTGAGGCAGTCTGAGAAACTACATTCAGGCAGTCTGAGAAACTACATTCAGGCAGTCTGAGAAACTACATTCAGGCTGTCTGAGAAACTACATTCAGGCTGTCTGAGAAACTACATTCCGGCGGACTGAGAAACTATAATCAGGCAGTCGGAGGAACTACATTCAGTCAGTCTGAGAAATTATATTCTGGCAGACTGAGAAAATACATTCAGTCAGTCCAAGATACTACACTCAGGCGGTCTGAGAAACTACACTCAGTCAGTCTGAGAATCTATATTCATACGGTCTGAGAAACTACATTCTGGCTGTCTGAGAAACTACGCTCAGGCAGTCTGAGAAACTACATTCTAGCGGTTTAAGAAACTACATTCTAGCGGTTTAAGATACTACATTCAGGCGATCTGAGAAACAACATTCATTCCGTCTGAGAAACGACATTCAGACGGTCTGAGAAACTACAATCATGCAGTCTGATAAACTACATTCAGGCAGTCTGAGAAACTACATTCAGGCAGTCTGAGAAACTACATTCAGGCAGTCTGAGAAACTATACTCAGTCATACTGAGAAACTGTGATCAGGCGGACTGAAAAACTGTGTTCAGGCGGTCTGAGAAACGGCATTCAGGTGTTCTGAGAAACTACTCTCAATCAGTCTGAGAATCGACATTCAGGCAGTTCAAGAAACTATGTTCAGGCGGTCTGAGAAACAACGCTCAGGCAGTTTAAGAAACTATGTTCATGCAGTCTGTGAAACTACTCTCAGGCAGTCTGAGAAACAACATTCCGGCTGTCTGAGAAACTACGCTCAGGCAGTCTGAGAAACTACATTCTAGCGGTTTAAGAAACTACATTCTAGCGGTTTAAGAAACTACATTCAGGCGATCTGAGCAACAACAATCAGTCCGTCTGAGAAACGACATTCAGACGGTCTGAGAAACTACACTCATGCAGTCTGATAAACTACATTCAGGTAGTCTGAGAAACTACATTCAGGCAGTCTGAGAAACTATACTCAGTCATTCTGCGAAACTGTGATCAGGCGGACTGAAAAACTGTGTTCAGGCGGTCTGAGAAACGGCATTCAGGTGTTCTGAGAAACTACTCTCAGTCAGTCTGAGATTCGACATTCAGGCAGTTCAAGAAACTATGTTCAGGCGGTCTGAGAAACTACATTCAGGCAGTCTGAGAAACTACACTCCGGCAGTCTGAGAAACTACATTCAGGCAGTCTGAGAAACTACACTCCGGCAGTCTGAGAAACTACACTCAGGCAGTCTGAGAAACAACATTCAGGCAGTGTGAGAAATTACATTCAGGCAGCCTGAGAAATTACATTCAGGCAGTCTGAGAAACTACACTCAGACAGTCTGAGAAACTACATTCAGGCAGTGTGAGAAATTACATTCAGGCAGTCTGAGAAATGACATTCAGGCAGTCTGAGAAACTATACTGAGGCAGTCTAAGAAAATACGCTCATGAGGTCTGAGAAACTTCATTCAGGAGTTCTGAGAAACTACATTCATGCAGTTTGAGAAACTACACTCAGGCAGTCTGAGAAACTCCATTCAGGCAATCTGAGAAACTACATTCTAGCGGTTTAAGAAACTACATTCAGGCGATCTGAGAAACAACATTCAGTCCGTCTGAGAAACGACATTCAGACGGTCTGAGAAACTACACTCAGGCGGTCTGATAAACTACATTCAGGCAATCTGAGAAACTACATTCAGGCAGTCTGAGAAACTACATTCAGGTAGTCTGAGAAACTACATTCAGGCAGTCTGAGAAACTATACTCAGTCAGTCTGAGAAACTATACTCAGGTAGTCTGAGAAACTACACTCAGTCAATCTGAGAAACTACGTTCAGGAACTCTGAGAAACTACATTCAGGCAATCTGAGAAACTACACTCAGGCAGTCTGAGAAACTACATTCAGGAGATCTGAGAAACAACATTCAGGCAGTCTGAGAAACTACATTCAGGTAGTCTGAGAAACTACACTCCGGCAGTCTGAGAAACTACACTCAGGCGGTCTGAGAAACTACATTCAGGCAGTCTGAGAAATGACATTCAGGCAGTGTGAGAAATTACATTCGGGCAGCATGAGAAATTACATTCAGTCAGTCTGAGAAACTACATTCAGGAGGTCTGAGAAACTCCATTCAGGCAGTCTGAGAAATTACGTTCAGGCGGTCTGAGAAACAATATTCAGGTGGTCTGAGAAACTACCTTCAGGCAGTCTGAGACACTATGTTCAGGCAGTCTGAGAAACTACATTCAGGCAGTCTGAGAAACTACATTCAGGAGTTCTGAGAAACTACGTTCAGCCAGTCTGAGAAACTACACTCAGGCAGTCTGAGAAACTACGTTCAGGCAGCCTGAGAAACTACATTCAGGCAGTCTGAGAAACTACATTCAGGCAGTCTGAGAAATTATGTTCAGGCGGTATGAGAAACTGCATTCAGGTGGTCTGAGAAACTACGTTCAGGCAGTCTGAGAAACTATGTTGAGGCAGTCTGAGAAACTACATTCAGGCAGTCTGAGAAACTACACTCAGACAGTCTGAGAAACTACATTCAGGCAGTCTGAGAAAGTACATTCAGGCAGTCTGAGAAACTGCACTCAGGCAGTGTGATAAATTGCACTCAGACAGTCTGAGAAACTATGTTCAGGCAGTCTGAGAAACTACATTCAGGCCGTCTGAGAAAATGTGTTCAGGCTGTCTGTGAAACGACTATCAGGCAGTCTGAGAAACTACACTCATGCAGTCTGAGAAACTGCATTCAGGCGGTCTGTGAAACTACTCTCAGGCGGTCTGAGAAACGACATTCAGGCGGTACAAGAAACTAAGTTCAGGCGGTCTGAGAGACAACATTCAGACGGTCTGAGAAATTACATTCCAGCGGTCTGAGAAATGACATTCCCGCGGTCTGAGAAACTACACTCATGCGGTCTGAGAAACTACGATCAGGCAGTCTGAGATTCTATATTCAGGCGGTCTGAGAAACTACATTCAGATGGTATGAGAAACTACATTCCGGCAGTCTGAGAAACTTCACTCAGGCAGTCTGAGAAACTACATTCAGGAGTTCTGAGAAACTATATTCAGGCGGTCTGAGAAACTAGGTTCAGGCGGTCTGAGAAACTACATTCAGGCAGTTTGAGAAACTATGTTGAGGCAGTCTGAGAAACTACATTCAGGCAGTCTGAGAAACTACATTCAGGCTGTCTGAGAAACTACATTCAGGCTGTCTGAGAAACTACATTCAGGCTGTCTGAGAAACTACATTCCGGCGGACTGAGAAACTATAATCAGGCAGTCGGAGGAACTACATTCAGTCAGTCTGAGAAATTATATTCTGGCAGACTGAGAAAATACATTCAGTCAGTCCAAGATACTACACTCAGGCGGTCTGAGAAACTACACTCAGTCAGTCTGAGAATCTATATTCATACGGTCTGAGAAACTACATTCTGGCTGTCTGAGAAACTACGCTCAGGCAGTCTGAGAAACTACATTCTAGCGGTTTAAGAAACTACATTCTAGCGGTTTAAGATACTACATTCAGGCGATCTGAGAAACAACATTCATTCCGTCTGAGAAACGACATTCAGACGGTCTGAGAAACTACAATCATGCAGTCTGATAAACTACATTCAGGCAGTCTGAGAAACTACATTCAGGCAGTCTGAGAAACTACATTCAGGCAGTCTGAGAAACTATACTCAGTCATACTGAGAAACTGTGATCAGGCGGACTGAAAAACTGTGTTCAGGCGGTCTGAGAAACGGCATTCAGGTGTTCTGAGAAACTACTCTCAATCAGTCTGAGAATCGACATTCAGGCAGTTCAAGAAACTATGTTCAGGCGGTCTGAGAAACAACGCTCAGGCAGTTTAAGAAACTATGTTCATGCAGTCTGTGAAACTACTCTCAGGCAGTCTGAGAAACAACATTCAGGTGGTACAAGAAACTAAGTTCAGGCGGTCTGAGAAACTACATTCAGATGGTCTGAGAAATTACATTCCAACGGTCTGAGAAACGACATTCCTGCGGTCTGAGAAACTATATTCAGGCGTCTGAGAAACTACGTTCAGGCTGTCTGAGAAACTACATTCAGGCAGTCTGAGAAATTATATTCAGGCCGTCTGAGAAACTACACTCAGGCAGTCTGAGAAACTACACTCAGTCAATCTGAGAAACTACGTTCAGGCAGTCTGAGAAACTACATTCAGGCGGTCTGAGAAACTACATTCAGGCCGTCTGAGAAACTACACTCAGGCAGTCTGAGAAATTACACTCAGTCAATCTGAGAAACTACGTTCAGGCAGTCTGAGAAACTACATTCAGGCGGTCTGGGAAACTACACTCAGGCAGTCTGAGAAACTACATTCAGGAGATCTGAGAAACTACATTGAGTTGTTCTGAGAAACTACATTCAGGCAGTCTGAGAAACTTCGATCAGGCATTCTGAAAAACTATGTTCATGCAGTCTGTGAAACTACTCTCAGACAGTCTGAGAAACGATATTCAGGCGGTTCAAGAAACTAAGTTCAGGCGGTCTGAGAAATTACATTCAGGTGGTCTGAGAAACTATGTTCAGGCAGTCTGAGAAACTACATTCAGGCGGTCTGAGAAACTATGTTCAGGCAGTCTGAGAAACTACATTCAGGCAGTCTGTGAAACAACATTCTGGCAGTCTGAGAAACTACATTGAGGCAATCTGAGAAACTACACTCAGGCAGTCTGAGAAACTATGTTCAGGCAGTCTGAGCAACTTCACTCAGGCAGTCTGAGAAACGACATTCAGGCGGTCTGAAAAATTACACTCAGGCGGTCTTAGAAGCTACATTCCGGCAGACTGAGAAACTATAATCAGGAACTCTGAGAAACTACATTCAGGCAGTCTGAGAAACGACACTCCGGCAGTCTGAGAAACTACACTCAGGAGGTCTGAGAAACTACATTCAGGCAGTCTGTGAAATGACATTCGGGCAGTGTGAGAAATTACATTCGGGCAGCATGAGAAATTACATTCAGGCAGTCTGAGAAACTACATTCAGGCAGACTGAGAAACTATACTGAGGCAGTCTAAGAAAATACGCTCATGAGGTCTGAGAAACTTCATTCAGGAGATCTGAGAAACTACATTCAGGCAGTCTGAGAAACTCCATTCAGGCAGTCTGAGAAATTGCATTCAGGCAGTCTGAGAAACTAAACTTAGGAGGTCTGAGAAACTACACTCAGGCAGTCTGAGAAACTCCATTCAGGCGGTCTGAGACACTATGTTCAGGCAGTCTGAGAAACTACATTCAGGCAGTCTGAGAAACTACATTCAGGCAGTCTGAGAAACTATACTGAGGCAGTCTAAGAAAATACGCTCATGTGGTCTGAGAAACTTCATTCAGGAGATCTGAGAAACTACATTCAGGCAGTCTGAGAAATTGCATTCAGGCAGTCTGAGAAACTACACTTAGGAGGTCTGAGAAACTACACTCAGGCAGTCTGAGAAACTCCATTCAGGCAGTCTGAGAAATTACGTTCAGGCGGTCTGAGAAACAATATTCAGGTGGTCTGAGAAACTACGTTCAGGCAGTCTGAGAAACTACATTCATGAGTTCTGAGAAACTATGTTCAGCCAGTCTGAGAAACTACACTCAGGCAGTCTGAGAAACTACTTTCAGGCAGTCTGAGAAACTATGTTGAGGCAGTCTGAGAAACTACATTCAGGCAGTCTGAGAAACTACATTCAGGCAGTCTGAGAAACTATACTGAGGCAGTCTAAGAAAATACGCTCATGTGGTCTGAGAAACTTCATTCAGGAGATCTGAGAAACTACATTCAGGCAGTCTGAGAAATTGCATTCAGGCAGTCTGAGAAACTACACTTAGGAGGTCTGAGAAACTACACTCAGGCAGTCTGAGAAACTCCATTCAGGCAGTCTGAGAAATTACGTTCAGGCGGTCTGAGAAACAATATTCAGGTGGTCTGAGAAACTACGTTCAGGCAGTCTGAGAAACTACACTCAGGCAGTCTGAGAAACTACTTTCAGGCAGTCTGAGAAACTATGTTGAGGCAGTCTGAGAAACTACATTCAGGCAGCCTGAGAAACTACATTCAGGCAGTCTGAGAAATTATGTTCAGGCGGTATGAGAAACTGCATTCAGGTGGTCTGAGAAACTACGTTCAGGCAGTCTGAGAAACTATGTTGAGGCAGTCTGAGAAACTACATTCAGGCGGTCTGAGAAACTACATTCAGGCAGTCTGAGAAAGTACATTCAGGCAGTCTGAGAAATTGCACTCAGGCAGTGTGAGAAACCACTCAGGCAGTCTGAGAAACTCCATTCAGGAAGTCTGAGAAATTGCACTCAGACAGTCTGAGAAACTATGTTCAGGCAGTCTGAGAAACTACATTCAGGCCGTCTGAAAAACTACACTCAGGCAGTCTGAGAAACTGCATTCAGGCGGTCTGTGAAACTACTCTCAGGCGGTCTGAGAAACTATGTTGAGGCAGTCTGAGAAACTACATTCAGGCAGCCTGAGAAACTACATTCAGGCAGTCTGAGAAATTATGTTCAGGCGGTATGAGAAACTGCATTCAGGTGGTCTGAGAAACTACGTTCAGGCAGTCTGAGAAACTATGTTGAGGCAGTCTGAGAAACTACATTCAGGCGGTCTGAGAAACTACACTCAGACAGTCTGAGAAACTACATTCAGGCAGTCTGAGAAAGTACATTCAGGCAGTCTGAGAAATTGCACTCAGGCAGTGTGAGAAACCACTCAGGCAGTCTGAGAAACTCCATTCAGGAAGTCTGAGAAATTGCACTCAGACAGTCTGAGAAACTATGTTCAGGCAGTCTGAGAAACTACATTCAGGCCGTCTGAGAAACTACATTCAGGCCGTCTGAGAAACTACACTCAGGCAGTCTGAGAAACTGCATTCAGGCGGTCTGTGAAACTACTCTCAGGCGGTCTGAGAAACGGCATTCAGGCGGTCTGAGAAATTATAATCAGGCAGTCGGAGGAACTACATTCAGTCAGTCTGAGAAATTACATTCCGGCAGACTGAGAAAATACATTCAGGCGGTCTGAGAAACCACATTCAGTCAGTCCAAGAAACTACACTCAGGCGGTCTGAGAAACTACACTCAGTCAGTCTGAGAATCTATATTCATACGGTCTGAGAAACTACATTCCGGCTGTCTGAGAAACTACGCTCAGGCAGTCTGAGAAACTACATTCTAGCGGTTTAATAAACTACATTCTAGCGGTTTAAGAAACTACATTCAGGCGATCTGAGAAACAACAATCAGTCCGTCTGAGAAACGACATTCAGACGGTCTGAGAAACTACACTCATGCAGTCTGATAAACTACATTCAGGTAGTCTGAGAAACTACATTCAGGCAGTCTGAGAAACTATACTCAGTCATTCTGAGAAACTGTGATCAGGCAGACTGAAAAACTGTGTTCAGGCGGTCTGAGAAACGGCATTCAGGTGTTCTGAGAAACTACTCTCAGTCAGTCTGAGAATCGACATTCAGGCAGTTCAAGAAACTATGTTCAGGCGGTCTGAGAAACAACGCTCAGGCAGTTTGAGAAACTATGTTCATGCAGTCTGTGAAACTACTCTCAGGCAGTCTGAGAAACAACATTCCGGCGGTACAAGAAACTAAGTTCAGGCGGTCTGAGAAACTACATTCAGATGGTCTGAGAAACTATATTCAGGCAGTCGGAGGACCTACATTCAGTCAGTCTGAGAAATTACATTCCGGCAGACTGAGAAAATACATTCAGGCTGTCTGAGAAACCACATTCAGTCAGTCCAAGAAACTACACTCAGGCGGTCTGAGAAACTACACTCAGTCAGTCTGAGAATCTATATTCATACGGTCTGAGAAACTACATTCCGGCTGTCTGAGAAACTACGTTCAGGCAGTCTGAGAAACTACATTCTCGCGGTTTAAGAAACTACATTCAGGCGATCTGAGAGACAACATTCAGTCCGTCTGAGAAATGACATTCAGACGGTCTGAGAAACTACACTCATGCAGTCTGATAAACTGCATTCAGGTAGTCTGAGAAACTACATTCAGGCAGTCTGAGAAACTATACTCAGTCATACTGAGAATCTGTGATCAGGCAGACTGAAAAACTGTGTTCAGGCGGTCTGAGAAACTATCTCCAGGCAGTCTGAGAAACGGCATTCAGTTGTTTTGAGAAACTACGTTCAGGCAATCTGAGAAACTACTCTCAGTCAGTCTGAGAAACTACACTCCGGCAGTTTGAGAAATTACAATCAGGTGTTTCAAGGAACTACATTCAGGCAGTCTAAGAAAATACGCTCATGAGGTCTGAGAAACTTCATTCAGGAGTTCTGAGAAACTACATTCATGCAGTCTGAGAAACTACATTCAGGCAGTCTGAGAAACTACACTCAGCCAGTCTGAGAAACTACACTCAGACAGTCTGAGAAACTACTTTCAGGCAGTCTGAGAAACTATGTTGAGGCAGTCTGAGAAACTACATTCAGGCAGTCTGAGAAACTACATTCTAGCAGTTTAAGAAACTACATTCAGGCGATCTGAGAAACAACATTCAGATGGTCTGAGAAACTATATTCAGGCAGTCGGAGGACCTACATTCAGTCAGTCTGAGAAATTACATTCCGGCAGACTGAGAAAATACATTCAGGCTGTCTGAGAAACCACATTCAGTCAGTCCAAGAAACTACACTCAGGTGGTCTGAGAAACTACACTCAGTCAGTCTGAGAATCTATATTCATACGGTCTGAGAAACTACATTCCGGCTGTCTGAGAAACTACATTCTAGCAGTTTAAGAAACTACATTCAGGCGATCTGAGAAACAACATTCAGTCCGTCTGAGAAATGACATTCAGACGGTCTGAGAAACTACACTCATGCAGTCTGATAAACTGCATTCAGGTAGTCTGAGAAACTACATTCAGGCAGTCTGAGAAACTATACTCAGTCATACTGAGAAACTGTGATCAGGCGGACTGAAAAACTGTGTTCAGGCGGTCTGAGAAACTATCTCCAGGCAGTCTGAGAAACGGCATTCAGTTGTTCTGAGAAACTACGTTCAGGCAATCTGAGAAACTACTCTCAGTCAGTCTGAGAAACTACACTCCGGCAGTTTGAGAAATTACAATCAGGTGTTTCAAGGAACTACATTCAGGCAGTCTAAGAAAATACGCTCATGAGGTCTGAGAAACTTCATTCAGGAGTTCTGAGAAAGTACATTCATGCAGTCTGAGAAACTACATTCAGGCAGTCTGAGAAACTACACTCAGGCAGTCTGAGAAACTCCATTCAGGCAGTCTGAGAAATTACGTTCAGGCGGTCTGAGAAACAATATTCAGGTGGTCTGAGAAACTACGTTCAGGCAGTCTGAGAAACTACATTCATGAGTTCTGAGAAACTATGTTCAGCCAGTCTGAGAAACTACACTCAGGCAGTCTGAGAAACTACTTTCAGGCAGTCTGAGAAACTATGTTGAGGCAGTCTGAGAAACTACATTCAGGCAGTCTGAGAAACTACATTCAGGCAGTCTGAGAAACTATACTGAGGCAGTCTAAGAAAATACGCTCATGTGGTCTGAGAAACTTCATTCAGGAGATCTGAGAAACTACATTCAGGCAGTCTGAGAAATTGCATTCAGGCAGTCTGAGAAACTACACTTAGGAGGTCTGAGAAACTACACTCAGGCAGTCTGAGAAACTCCATTCAGGCAGTCTGAGAAATTACGTTCAGGCGGTCTGAGAAACAATATTCAGGTGGTCTGAGAAACTACGTTCAGGCAGTCTGAGAAACTACATTCATGAGTTCTGAGAAACTATGTTCAGCCAGTCTGAGAAACTACACTCAGGCAGTCTGAGAAACTACTTTCAGGCAGTCTGAGAAACTATGTTGAGGCAGTCTGAGAAACTACATTCAGGCAGCCTGAGAAACTACATTCAGGCAGTCTGAGAAATTATGTTCAGGCGGTATGAGAAACTGCATTCAGGTGGTCTGAGAAACTACGTTCAGGCAGTCTGAGAAACTATGTTGAGGCAGTCTGAGAAACTACATTCAGGCGGTCTGAGAAACTACACTCAGACAGTCTGAGAAACTACATTCAGGCAGTCTGAGAAAGTACATTCAGGCAGTCTGAGAAATTGCACTCAGGCAGTGTGAGAAACCACTCAGGCAGTCTGAGAAACTCCATTCAGGAAGTCTGAGAAATTGCACTCAGACAGTCTGAGAAACTATGTTCAGGCAGTCTGAGAAACTACATTCAGGCCGTCTGAAAAACTACACTCAGGCAGTCTGAGAAACTGCATTCAGGCGGTCTGTGAAACTACTCTCAGGCGGTCTGAGAAACTATGTTGAGGCAGTCTGAGAAACTACATTCAGGCAGCCTGAGAAACTACATTCAGGCAGTCTGAGAAATTATGTTCAGGCGGTATGAGAAACTGCATTCAGGTGGTCTGAGAAACTACGTTCAGGCAGTCTGAGAAACTATGTTGAGGCAGTCTGAGAAACTACATTCAGGCGGTCTGAGAAACTACACTCAGACAGTCTGAGAAACTACATTCAGGCAGTCTGAGAAAGTACATTCAGGCAGTCTGAGAAATTGCACTCAGGCAGTGTGAGAAACCACTCAGGCAGTCTGAGAAACTCCATTCAGGAAGTCTGAGAAATTGCACTCAGACAGTCTGAGAAACTATGTTCAGGCAGTCTGAGAAACTACATTCAGGCCGTCTGAGAAACTACATTCAGGCCGTCTGAGAAACTACACTCAGGCAGTCTGAGAAACTGCATTCAGGCGGTCTGTGAAACTACTCTCAGGCGGTCTGAGAAACGGCATTCAGGCGGTCTGAGAAATTATAATCAGGCAGTCGGAGGAACTACATTCAGTCAGTCTGAGAAATTACATTCCGGCAGACTGAGAAAATACATTCAGGCGGTCTGAGAAACCACATTCAGTCAGTCCAAGAAACTACACTCAGGCGGTCTGAGAAACTACACTCAGTCAGTCTGAGAATCTATATTCATACGGTCTGAGAAACTACATTCCGGCTGTCTGAGAAACTACGCTCAGGCAGTCTGAGAAACTACATTCTAGCGGTTTAATAAACTACATTCTAGCGGTTTAAGAAACTACATTCAGGCGATCTGAGAAACAACAATCAGTCCGTCTGAGAAACGACATTCAGACGGTCTGAGAAACTACACTCATGCAGTCTGATAAACTACATTCAGGTAGTCTGAGAAACTACATTCAGGCAGTCTGAGAAACTATACTCAGTCATTCTGAGAAACTGTGATCAGGCAGACTGAAAAACTGTGTTCAGGCGGTCTGAGAAACGGCATTCAGGTGTTCTGAGAAACTACTCTCAGTCAGTCTGAGAATCGACATTCAGGCAGTTCAAGAAACTATGTTCAGGCGGTCTGAGAAACAACGCTCAGGCAGTTTGAGAAACTATGTTCATGCAGTCTGTGAAACTACTCTCAGGCAGTCTGAGAAACAACATTCCGGCGGTACAAGAAACTAAGTTCAGGCGGTCTGAGAAACTACATTCAGATGGTCTGAGAAACTATATTCAGGCAGTCGGAGGACCTACATTCAGTCAGTCTGAGAAATTACATTCCGGCAGACTGAGAAAATACATTCAGGCTGTCTGAGAAACCACATTCAGTCAGTCCAAGAAACTACACTCAGGCGGTCTGAGAAACTACACTCAGTCAGTCTGAGAATCTATATTCATACGGTCTGAGAAACTACATTCCGGCTGTCTGAGAAACTACGTTCAGGCAGTCTGAGAAACTACATTCTCGCGGTTTAAGAAACTACATTCAGGCGATCTGAGAGACAACATTCAGTCCGTCTGAGAAATGACATTCAGACGGTCTGAGAAACTACACTCATGCAGTCTGATAAACTGCATTCAGGTAGTCTGAGAAACTACATTCAGGCAGTCTGAGAAACTATACTCAGTCATACTGAGAATCTGTGATCAGGCAGACTGAAAAACTGTGTTCAGGCGGTCTGAGAAACTATCTCCAGGCAGTCTGAGAAACGGCATTCAGTTGTTTTGAGAAACTACGTTCAGGCAATCTGAGAAACTACTCTCAGTCAGTCTGAGAAACTACACTCCGGCAGTTTGAGAAATTACAATCAGGTGTTTCAAGGAACTACATTCAGGCAGTCTAAGAAAATACGCTCATGAGGTCTGAGAAACTTCATTCAGGAGTTCTGAGAAACTACATTCATGCAGTCTGAGAAACTACATTCAGGCAGTCTGAGAAACTACACTCAGCCAGTCTGAGAAACTACACTCAGACAGTCTGAGAAACTACTTTCAGGCAGTCTGAGAAACTATGTTGAGGCAGTCTGAGAAACTACATTCAGGCAGTCTGAGAAACTACATTCTAGCAGTTTAAGAAACTACATTCAGGCGATCTGAGAAACAACATTCAGATGGTCTGAGAAACTATATTCAGGCAGTCGGAGGACCTACATTCAGTCAGTCTGAGAAATTACATTCCGGCAGACTGAGAAAATACATTCAGGCTGTCTGAGAAACCACATTCAGTCAGTCCAAGAAACTACACTCAGGTGGTCTGAGAAACTACACTCAGTCAGTCTGAGAATCTATATTCATACGGTCTGAGAAACTACATTCCGGCTGTCTGAGAAACTACATTCTAGCAGTTTAAGAAACTACATTCAGGCGATCTGAGAAACAACATTCAGTCCGTCTGAGAAATGACATTCAGACGGTCTGAGAAACTACACTCATGCAGTCTGATAAACTGCATTCAGGTAGTCTGAGAAACTACATTCAGGCAGTCTGAGAAACTATACTCAGTCATACTGAGAAACTGTGATCAGGCGGACTGAAAAACTGTGTTCAGGCGGTCTGAGAAACTATCTCCAGGCAGTCTGAGAAACGGCATTCAGTTGTTCTGAGAAACTACGTTCAGGCAATCTGAGAAACTACTCTCAGTCAGTCTGAGAAACTACACTCCGGCAGTTTGAGAAATTACAATCAGGTGTTTCAAGGAACTACATTCAGGCAGTCTAAGAAAATACGCTCATGAGGTCTGAGAAACTTCATTCAGGAGTTCTGAGAAAGTACATTCATGCAGTCTGAGAAACTACATTCAGGCAGTCTGAGAAACTACACTCAGACAGTCTGAGAAACTACTTTCAGGCAGTCTGAGAAACTATGTTAAGGCAGTCTGAGAAACTCCATTCAGGCAGTCTGAGAAACTACACTCAGACAGTCTGAGAAACTACTTTCAGGCAGTCTGAGAAACTATGTTGAGGCAGTCTGAGAAACTACATTCACGCAGTCTGAGAAACTACACTCAGGCAGTCTGAGAAACTATACTCAGGCAGTCTGAGAAACTACACTCAGTCAATCTGAGGAACTACGTTCAGGAACTCTGAGAAACTACACTCAGGCGGTCTGAGAAACTACATTCAGGCAGTCTGAGAAATGACATTCAGGCAGTGTGAGAAATTACATTCAGGCAGTCTGAGAAACTACATTCCGGTGTTTCAAGGAACTACTTTCAGGCAGTCTGAGAAACTTCATTCAGGAGATCTGAGAAACTACATTCATGCAGTCTGAGAAACTCCATTCAGGCAGTCTGAGAAATTGCATTCAGGCAGTCTGAGAAACTACACTTAGGAGGTCTGAGAAACTACACTCAGGCAGTCTGAGAAACTCCATTCAGGCAGTCTGAGAAATTACGTTCAGGCGGTCTGAGAAACAATATTCAGGTGGTCTGAGAAACTACGTTCAGGCAGTCTGAGACACTATGTTCAGGCAGTCTGAGAAACTACATTCATGAGTTCTGAGAAACTACGTTCAGCCAGTCTGAGAAACTACACTCAGGCAGTCTGAGAAACTACTTTCAGGCAGTCTGAGAAACTATGTTGAGGCAGTCTGAGAAACTACATTCAGGCAGTCTGAGAAACTACATTCAGGCAGTCTGAGAAATTATGTTCAGGCGGTATGAGAAACTGCATTCAGGTGGTCTGAGAAACTAAGTTCAGGCAGTCTGAGAAACTATGTTGAGGCATTCTGAGAAACTACATTCAGGTGGTCTGAGAAACTACACTCAGATAGTCTGAGAAACTACATTCAGGCAGTCTGAGAAAGTACATTCAGGCAGTCTGAGAAATTGCACTCAGGCAGTGTGAGAAACCACTCAGGCAGTCTGAGAAACTCCATTCAGGAAGTCTGAGAAATTGCACTCAGACAGTCTGAGAAACTATGGTCAGGCAGTCTGAGAAACTACATTCAGGCAGTCTGAGAAACTACATTCAGGTCGTCTGAGAAACTACACTCAGGCAGTCTGAGAAACTGCATTCAGGTGTTTCAAGGAACTACTTTCAGGCAGTCTGAGAAATGACTATCAGGCAGACTGAGAAACTATACTGAGGCAGTCTAAGAAAATACGCTCATGTGGTCTGAGAAACTTCATTCAGGAGATCTGAGAAACTACATTCATGCAGTCTGAGAAACTCCATTCAGGCAGTCTGAGAAATTGCATTCAGGCAGTCTGAGAAACTACACTTAGGAGGTCTGAGAAACTACACTCAGGCAGTCTGAGAAACTCCATTCAGGCAGTCTGAGAAATTACGTTCAGGCGGTCTGAGAAACAATATTCAGGTGGTCTGAGAAATTACGTTCAGGCAGTCTGAGAAACTACGTTCAGCCAGTCTGAGCAACTACACTCAAGTAGTCTGAGAAACTACTTTCAGGCAGTCTGAGAAACTATGTTGAGGCAGTCTGAGAAACTACATTCAGGTAGTCTGAGAAACTACATTCAGGCAGTCTGAGAAATTATGTTCAGGCGGTATGAGAAACTGCATTCAAGTGGTCTGAGAAACTACGTTCAGGCAGTCTGAGAAACTATGTTGAGGCAGTCTGAGAAACGACATTCAGGCGGTCTGAGAAACTACACTCAGACAGTCTGACAAACCACATTCAGGCAGTCTGAGAAAGTACATTCAGGCAGTCTGAGAAACTGCACTCAGGCAGTGTGAGAAACCACTCAGGCAGTCTGAGAAACTACATTCAGGCGGTCTGAGAAACTACACTCAGACAGTCTGAGAAACTCCATTCAGGAAGTCTGAGAAATTGCACTCAGACAGTCTGAGAAACTATGTTCAGGCAGTCTGAGAAACTACATTCAGGCCGTCTGAGAAACTACACTCAGGCAGTCTGAGAAACTGCATTCAGGCGGTCTGTGAAACTACTCTCAGGCGGTCTGAGAAACGGCATTCAGGCGGTCTGAGAAATTATATTCAGGCAGTCTGAGAAACTACATTCAGGCAGTCTGAGAAATTATATTCAGGCAGTCGGAGGAACTACATTCAGTCAGTCTGATAAATTACATTCCGGCAGACTGAGAAAATACATTCAGGCAGTCTGAGAAACCACATTCGGTCAGTCCAAGAAACTACACTCAGGCGGTCTGAGAAACTACACTCAGTCAGTCTGAGAATCTATATTCATACAGTCTGAGAAACTACATTCCGGCTGTCTGAGAAACTACGCTCAGGCGGTCTGAGAATCTGTATTCAGGCAGTCTGAAAAACTACATTCAGGCAGTCTGAGAAACTACATTCAGGCTGTCTGAGAAACTACATTCAGGCTGTCTGAGAAACTACATTCCGGCGGACTGAGAAACTATATTCAGGCAGTCGGAGGAACTACATTCAGTCAGTCTGAGAAATTACATTCCGGCAGACTGAGAAAATACATTCAGGCGGTCTGAGAAACCACATTCAGTCAGTCCAAGAAACTACACTCAGGCGGTCTGTGAAACTACACTCAGTCAGTCTGAGAATCTATATTCATACAGTCTGAGAAACTACATTCCGGCTGTCTGAGAAACTACGCTCAGGCAGTCTGAGAAACTACATTCTAGCGGTTTAAGAAACTACATTCTAGCGGTTTAAGAAACTACATTCAGGCGATCTGAGAAACAACAATCAGTCCGTCTGAGAAACGACATTCAGACGGTCTGAGAAACTACACTCATGCAGTCTGATAAACTACATTCAGGTAGTCTGAGAAACTACATTCAGGCAGTCTGAGAAACTATACTCAGTCATTCTGAGAAACTGTGATCAGGCGGACTGAAAAACTGTGTTCAGGCGGTCTGAGAAACGGCATTCAGGTGTTCTGAGAAACTACTCTCAGTCAGTCTGAGAATCGACATTCAGGCAGTTCAAGAAACTATGTTCAGGCGGTCTGAGAAACAACGCTCAGGCAGTTTGAGAAACTATGTTCATGCAGTCTGTGAAACTACTCTCAGGCAGTCTGAGAAACAACATTCCGGCGGTACAAGAAACTAAGTTCAGGCGGTCTGAGAAACTACATTCAGATGGTCTGAGAAACTATATTCAGGCAGTCGGAGGACCTACATTCAGTCAGTCTGAGAAATTACATTCCGGCAGACTGAGAAAATACATTCAGGCTGTCTGAGAAACCACATTCAGTCAGTCCAAGAAACTACACTCAGGTGGTCTGAGAAACTACACTCAGTCAGTCTGAGAATCTATATTCATACGGTCTGAGAAACTACATTCCGGCTGTCTGAGAAACTACATTCTAGCAGTTTAAGAAACTACATTCAGGCGATCTGAGAAACAACATTCAGTCCGTCTGAGAAATGACATTCAGACGGTCTGAGAAACTACACTCATGCAGTCTGATAAACTGCATTCAGGTAGTCTGAGAAACTACATTCAGGCAGTCTGAGAAACTATACTCAGTCATACTGAGAAACTGTGATCAGGCGGACTGAAAAACTGTGTTCAGGCGGTCTGAGAAACTATCTCCAGGCAGTCTGAGAAACGGCATTCAGTTGTTCTGAGAAACTACGTTCAGGCAATCTGAGAAACTACTCTCAGTCAGTCTGAGAAACTACACTCCGGCAGTTTGAGAAATTACAATCAGGTGTTTCAAGGAACTACATTCAGGCAGTCTAAGAAAATACGCTCATGAGGTCTGAGAAACTTCATTCAGGAGTTCTGAGAAACTACATTCATGCAGTCTGAGAAACTACATTCAGGCAGTCTGAGAAACTACACTCAGACAGTCTGAGAAACTACACTCAGACAGTCTGAGAAACTACTTTCAGGCAGTCTGAGAAACTATGTTGAGGCAGTCTGAGAAACTACATTCAGGCAGTCTGAGAAACTATGTTAAGGCAGTCTGAGAAACTCCATTCAGGCAGTCTGAGAAACTACACTCAGACAGTCTGAGAAACTACGTTCAGGCAGTCTGAGAAACTATGTTGAGGCAGTCTGAGAAACTACATTCAGGCAGTCTGAGAAACTACACTCAGACATTCTGAGAAATTACATTCAGGCAGTCTGAGAAATTACACTCAGGCAGTGTGAGAAACCACTCAGGCAGTCTGAGAAACTCCATTCAGGAAGTCTGAGAAATTGCACTCAGACAGTCTGAGAAACTATGTTCAGGCAGTCTGAGAAATTACATTCAGACAGTCTGAGAAACTACATTCAGGCAGTCTGAGAAATTACATTCAGGCAGTCTGAGAAACTACGTTCAGTCAGTCTGAGAAACTACGTTCAGTCAGTCTGCGAAACTATACTCAGGAGGTCTGAGAAACTATATTCATACAGTCTGAGAAACTACATTCCGGCTGTCTGAGAAACTACGCTCAGGCGGTCTGAGAATCTGTATTCAGGCAGTCTGAAAAACTACATTCAGGCAGTCTGAGAAACTACATTCAGGCTGTCTGAGAAACTACATTCAGGCTGTCTGAGAAACTACATTCCGGCGGACTGAGAAACTATATTCAGGCAGTCGGAGGAACTACATTCAGTCAGTCTGAGAAATTACATTCCGGCAGACTGAGAAAATACATTCAGGCGGTCTGAGAAACCACATTCAGTCAGTCCAAGAAACTACACTCAGGCGGTCTGTGAAACTACACTCAGTCAGTCTGAGAATCTATATTCATACAGTCTGAGAAACTACATTCCGGCTGTCTGAGAAACTACGCTCAGGCAGTCTGAGAAACTACATTCTAGCGGTTTAAGAAACTACATTCTAGCGGTTTAAGAAACTACATTCAGGCGATCTGAGAAACAACAATCAGTCCGTCTGAGAAACGACATTCAGACGGTCTGAGAAACTACACTCATGCAGTCTGATAAACTACATTCAGGTAGTCTGAGAAACTACATTCAGGCAGTCTGAGAAACTATACTCAGTCATTCTGAGAAACTGTGATCAGGCGGACTGAAAAACTGTGTTCAGGCGGTCTGAGAAACGGCATTCAGGTGTTCTGAGAAACTACTCTCAGTCAGTCTGAGAATCGACATTCAGGCAGTTCAAGAAACTATGTTCAGGCGGTCTGAGAAACAACGCTCAGGCAGTTTGAGAAACTATGTTCATGCAGTCTGTGAAACTACTCTCAGGCAGTCTGAGAAACAACATTCAGGCGGTACAAGAAACTAAGTTCAGGCGGTCTGAGAAACTACATTCAGATGGTCTGAGAAACTATATTCAGGCAGTCGGAGGACCTACATTCAGTCAGTCTGAGAAATTACATTCCGGCAGACTGAGAAAATACATTCAGGCTGTCTGAGAAACCACATTCAGTCAGTCCAAGAAACTACACTCAGGTGGTCTGAGAAACTACACTCAGTCAGTCTGAGAATCTATATTCATACGGTCTGAGAAACTACATTCCGGCTGTCTGAGAAACTACATTCTAGCAGTTTAAGAAACTACATTCAGGCGATCTGAGAAACAACATTCAGTCCGTCTGAGAAATGACATTCAGACGGTCTGAGAAACTACACTCATGCAGTCTGATAAACTGCATTCAGGTAGTCTGAGAAACTACATTCAGGCAGTCTGAGAAACTATACTCAGTCATACTGAGAAACTGTGATCAGGCGGACTGAAAAACTGTGTTCAGGCGGTCTGAGAAACTATCTCCAGGCAGTCTGAGAAACGGCATTCAGTTGTTCTGAGAAACTACGTTCAGGCAATCTGAGAAACTACTCTCAGTCAGTCTGAGAAACTACACTCCGGCAGTTTGAGAAATTACAATCAGGTGTTTCAAGGAACTACATTCAGGCAGTCTAAGAAAATACGCTCATGAGGTCTGAGAAACTTCATTCAGGAGTTCTGAGAAACTACATTCATGCAGTCTGAGAAACTACATTCAGGCAGTCTGAGAAACTACACTCAGCCAGTCTGAGAAACTACACTCAGACAGTCTGAGAAACTACTTTCAGGCAGTCTGAGAAACTATGTTGAGGCAGTCTGAGAAACTACATTCAGGCAGTCTGAGAAACTATGTTAAGGCAGTCTGAGAAACTCCATTCAGGCAGTCTGAGAAACTACACTCAGACAGTCTGAGAAACTACGTTCAGGCAGTCTGAGAAACTATGTTGAGGCAGTCTGAGAAACTACATTCAGGCAGTCTGAGAAACTACACTCAGACATTCTGAGAAATTACATTCAGGCAGTCTGAGAAATTACACTCAGGCAGTGTGAGAAACCACTCAGGCAGTCTGAGAAACTCCATTCAGGAAGTCTGAGAAATTGCACTCAGACAGTCTGAGAAACTATGTTCAGGCAGTCTGAGAAATTACATTCAGACAGTCTGAGAAACTACATTCAGGCAGTCTGAGAAATTACATTCAGGCAGTCTGAGAAACTACGTTCAGTCAGTCTGAGAAACTACGTTCAGGCAGTCTGCGAAACTATACTCAGGAGGTCTGAGAAACTATATTCAGGCAGTCTGAGAAACTAAATTCAGGTGGTTCAAGGAACTAAGTTCAGGCAGTCTGAGAAACTTTATTCAGGCGTTCTGAGAAACTATATTCAGGCGGTCTGAGAAACTATGTTCAGGCAGTCTGAGAAACTAAGTTAAGGCAGTCTGAGAAACTAAATTCAGGCCGTCTGAGAAATTACATTCAGGCGGTCTGAGAAACTACATTCAGGAGTTCTGAGAAACTACGTTCAGGCAGTTTGAGAAATTACAATCAGGCGGTCTGAGAAACTCCATTCAGGCGGTCTGAGAAACTACATTCAGGAGTTCTGAGAAACTACATTCATGCAGTCTGTGAAACTACATTCAGGCAGTCTGAGAAACTACATTCAGGAGTTCTGAGAAACTACATTCATGCAGTCTGAGAAACTACATTCAGGCAGTCTGATTAACTACATTCAGGCAGTCTGAGAAACTAGCTTCAGGCAGTCTGAGAAACTATGTTCAGGCAGTCTGAGAAACTACATTCAGGCGGTCTGAGAAACTACATTCAGGAGTTCTGAGAAACTACATTCATGCAGTCTGAGAAACTACATTCAGGCAGTCTGATTAACTACATTCAGGCAGTCTGAGAAACTAGCTTCAGGCAGTCTGAGAAACTATTTTCATGCAGTCTGAGAAACTGCATTCAGGCGGTCTGTGAAATTCCAATCAGGCTGTCTGAGAAACTGCATTCGGGGGTCTGAGAAACTACATTCAGGCGGTCTGAGAAATTACATTCAGGCGGTCTGAGAAGCTACATTCAGACAGTCTGAGAAACTACATTCAGGCAGTCCGAGAAACTATGTTCAGTCGGTCTGAGAAACTACATTCAGGCGGTCTGAGAAACTACATTCAGGCAGTCTGAGAAACTCCATTCAGGCAGTCTGAGAAACTACACTCAGGCAGTCTGAGAAACTACATTCAGACAGTCTGAGAAATTACGTTCTGGCGGTATGAAGAACTACATTCAGGTGGTCTGAGAAACTACGTTCAGGCAGTCTGAGACACTATGTTCAGGCAGCCTGAGAAAGTACATTCAGGCGGTCTGAGAAACTATATTAAGGCAGTCTGAGAAACTACATTCAGGTGGTTCAAGGAACTACATTCAGGCGGTCTGAGAAACTATATTTAGACAGTCTGAGAAATTACATTCAGGCAGTCTGAGAAACCATATTCAGACAGTTTGTAAAACTACACTCAGGCAGTCTGAGAAACCACTCAGGCAGTCTGAGAAACTACAGTCAGGCAGTCTGAGAAACTATTTTCAGGCAGTCTGAGAAATTACATTCAACTAGTCTGAGAAACTATGATCAGGTCATCTGACAAACTACATTCAGGCGGTCTGAGAAACTGTATTCAGGTGTTCTGAGAAATGACGTTCAGGCAGTCTGAGAAACTACATTGAGGCCATCTCAGAAACTACTTTCAGGCGGTCTGAGAAACTACATTCACGCAGTCTGAGAAACTACACTCAGGCAGTCTGAGAAACTCCATTCAGGCAGTCTGAGAAACTATGTTCAGGTGGTTCAAGGAACTACGTTCAGACAGTCTGAGAAATTACATTCAGGCAGTCTGAGAAACAACATTCAGGCGGTCTGAGAAACTACATTCAGGCAGTCTGAGAAACTATGTTCAGGCGGTATGAGGAACTACACTCAGGCGGTCTGAGAAACTCCATTCAGGCAGTCTGAGAAATTGCATTCACGCAGTCTGAGAAAGTACACTCAGGCAGTCTGAGAAACTACCCTCAGGCTGTCTAAGAAACGACATTCAGGCAGTATGAGAAACTATATTCAGACAGTCTGACAAACCACTTTCAGGCAGACTGAGAAACTACATTCAGGCTGTCTGAGAAACTTAACTCAGGAAGTCTGAGAAGCAACATTCAGTCGGTCTGAGAAATTACATTCAGGCAGTCTGAGAAATTACATTCAGGCAATCTGAGAAATTACATTCAGCCGGTCTGAGAAACTACGTTCAGGGAGTTTGTGAAACTACATTCAGGCAGTCTGAGAAACTACATTCAGGAGTTCTGAGAAACTACGTTCAGTCAGTCTGAGAAACTACACTCAGGTAGTCTGAGAAACTACCTTCAGGCAGTCTGAGAAACTACATTCAGGCGGTCTGAGAAACTACGTTCATGCGGTCTGAGAAATTACGTTCAGGCAGTCTGACAAATTACGTTCAGGCGGTCTGAGAAACTATATTCAGGCAGTCTGAGAAACTAATTCAGGTAGTCTGAGAAATTACATTCAGGCAGTCTGAGAAATTACATTCAGGCGGTCTGAGAAGCTACATTCAGGCGGTCACGCGGGCTGAGAAACAAAATTCAGGCAATCTGAGAAATTACATTCAGGCCGTCGGAGAAGCTACATTCAGGCAGTCTGAGAAACTATGTTCAGGCAGCCTGAGAAACTACATTAAGGCAGTCTGAGAAATTACATTCAGGTAGTCTGAGAAAATACATTCAGGCAGTCTGAGAAACTATGTTCAGGCAGTCTGAGAAATTACGTTCAGGCGGTCTGAGAAACTACATTCAGGCAGTCTGAGAAAATACATTCAGGCAGTCTGAGAAACTATGTTCAGGCAGTCTGAGAAATTACGTTCAGGCGGTCTGAGAAACTATGTTCAGGCAGTCTGAGAAATTACGTTCAGGCGGTCTGAGAAGCTTCATTCAGGCAGCCTGAGAAACTATACTCAGGCAGTTTGAGAAATTACGTTCAGGCGGTCTGAGAAACTACATTCAGGCAGTCTGAGAAACTACATTCCGAAGGTCTGAGAAACTACACTCAGGCAGTCTGCGAAATTACAATCAGGCTGTCTGAGAAACTAGATTCAGACAGTCTGCGAAACTACATTCAGGCGGTCTGAGAAACTACGTTCAAGCGGTCTGAGAAATTACATTCAGGCCGTCGGAGAAGCTACATTCAGGCAGTCTGAGAAACTATGTTCAGGCAGCCTGAGAAACTACATTAAGGCAGTCTGAGAAATTACATTCAGGTAGTCTGAGAAAATACATTCAGGCAGTCTGAGAAACTATGTTCAGGCAGTCTGAGAAAGTACATTCAGGTGTTCTGAGAAACTACATTCAGGCAATCTGAGAAACCATGTTCAGGCAGTTTGAGAAACTATGTTCAGGCAGTCTGACAAACCACTTAGGCAGTCTGAGAAGCTTCATTCAGGCAGTCTGAGAAACTATACTCAGGCAGTTTGAGAAATTACGTTCAGGCGGTCTGAGAAACTACATTCAGGCAGTCTGAGAAACTACATTCAGGCAGTCGGAGAAGCTACACTCAGGCAGTCTGCGAAATTACAATCAGGCTGTCTGAGAAACTAGATTCAGACAGTCTGCGAAACTACATTCAGGCGGTCTGAGAAACTACGTTCAAGCGGTCTGAGAAATTACATTCAGGCGGTCTGAGAAACTACATTCAGGCGGTCTGAGAAGCTACATTCAGGCAGTCTGAGAAATTACATTCAAGCGGTCTGAGAAACTATATTCAGACAGTCTGAGAAACTACATTCAGGCGGTCTGAGAAACTACATTCAGGCAGTCTGACGAACCACGTTCAGGCAGACTGAAAAACTTCACTCAGGCAGGCTGAGAAACTACGTTCAGGCAGTCTGAGAAATTACTTTCAGGCGGTCTGAGAAACTACATTCAGGCAGTTTGAGAAATTACATTCAGTAGATCTGGGAAACTACACTTAGTCAGTTTGATAAATTACGTTCGGGAGGTCTGAGAAACTACATTCAGATGGTCTGAGAAAGGACATTCAGGCAGACTGAGAAACTATTTTCAGGCAGTCTGAGAAATTACATTCAAGTAGGCTGAGAAACTGCATTTACGCAGTCTGAGAAACTACACTCAGGAGTTCTAAGAAAATACATTCAGGCAGTCTGAGAAATTAGATTCAGGCAGTCTGAGAAACTACATTCAGGTGGTTCAAGGAACTACGTTCAGGAGTTCTGAAAACTACATTCATGCAGTCTGACAAACCATTCAGGCAGTCTGAGAAATTACATTCTGGCAGTTTGAGAAATTACGTTCATGCGGACCGAGAAAGTACATTCTGGGAACCTGAGAATCTATTTTCAGGCAGTCTGTGAAATTACATTCAGACATTCTGAGAAACGACATTCAGGCAGTCTGAGAAACGACATTCAGGCAGTCCGAGAAACTACATTCAGGCAGTCTGAGACACTACGTTCAGGCAGTTTGAGAAATTACGTTCATGCGGACTGCGAAACTATATTCAGGTGGTATGAGAAACTACGTTCAGGCGGTCTGAGAAAGTACATTCTGGGAATCTGAGAAAGTACATTCAGGCGGTCTGAGAATTTACGTTCAGGCAGTCTGAGAAATTACGTTCAGGCGGTCTGAGAAACTATATTCAGGTGGTATGAGAAACTACGTTCAGGCGGTCTGAGAAAGTACATTCTGGGAATCTGAGAAAGTACATTCAGGCGGTCTGAGAAATTACGTTCAGGCAGTCTGAGAAACTATATTCAGGCAGTCTGAGAAAGTACATTCAGGCGGTCTGAGAAATTACGTTCAGGCAGTCTGAGAAATTACGTTCAGGCGGTCTGAGAAACTATATTCAGGTGGTATGAGAAACTACGTTCAGGCAGTCTGAGAAACTAAATTTAGGCGGGCTGAGAAACAACATTCAGGCAGTCTGAGAAACAAACTTCAGACAGTCTGAGAAACTACATTCAGGCAGTCTGAGAAACTACGTTCAGGCAGTGTGAGAAACAACATTCAGGCAGTCTGAGAAACTACATTCAGGTGGTCTGAGAAACTACGTTCAGGCAGTCTGAGAAACTACGTTCAGGCAGTCTGAGAAACTACGTTCAGGCAGTCTGAGAAATTACATTCAGGTAGCCTGAGAAATACATTCAGGCAGTGTGAGAAACTACATTCAGGCAGTCTGAGAAACTACATTCAGGTGTTCTGAGAAACTACATTCAGGTGTTCTGAGAAACTACATTCAGGCAGTCTGAGAAACTATATTCTGGAGTTCTGAGAAACTACGTTCAGTCAGTCTGAGAAACTACACTCAGGCAGTCTGATAAACTATGTTCAGGCAGTGTGAGAAATTACATTCAGACTGTCTGAGAAACAACATTGAGGCGGTCTGAGAAACTACGTTCAGGCAGACTGAGAAACTTCACTCAGACTGTCTGAGAAACTACATTCAGGCAGTCTGCGAAACTACTATCAGGCAGTCTGAGAAACTACATTCAGGCGATATGAGAAAGTACATTGTGGCAGTCTGAGAAATTACATTCACATGGTCTGAGAAACCACGTTTGCGCAGTCTGTGGAATTATATTCAGGAGGTCTGAGAATCCACGTTCAGGCGATCTGAGATAAACTTTTAGGCAGTCTGAGAAACTACATTCAGGATGTCTGAGAGACTACATTCTGCCAGTCTGAAAAATTATATTAAGGTGGTCTGAGAAACTACGTTCATGCGGTCTGAGAAATTACATTCAGGCGGTCTGAGAAACTACGTTCAGGCGGTCTGAGAAACTAAGTTCATGTGGTCTGAGAAACGACATTCAGGCGGTCTGAGAAACGACATTCGGGTGGTTCAAGGAACTACGTTCAGCCAGTCTGAGAAATTACGTTCAGGCAGTCTGAGACACTACATTCAGGCGAACTGAGAAACTACATTCAGGCGAACTGAGAAACTACATTCAGGCCATCTGAGAAACGACATTCAGGCAGTGTGAGAAATTACAATAAGGCAGTGTGAGAAATTACATTCAGGCAGTGTGAGAAAATACATTCAGACAGTCTGAGAAACTACATTCAGGCGGTCTGAGAAATTGCTTTCAGGCGGTCTGAGAAACTACGTTCAGGCAGACTGAGAAACTTCACTCAGGCATTCTGAGAAACTATATTCAGCCAGTCTGAGAAATTACATACAAGCAGTCTGAGAAACTAAATTCAGGCAGTCTGAGAAACTACACTCAGGCAATCTGAGAATCTACACTCAGGCAGTCTGAGAATCTACACTCAGGCAGTCTGAGAAATGACATTCAGGCAGTGTGAGAAATTACATTCAGGCGGTCTGAGAAACTACGTTCAGGCAGACTGGAAACTTCACTCATCCAGTCTGAGAAACTGCATTCAGGCAGTCTGAGAAATTACGTTCATGCGGACTGCGAAACTATATTCAGGTGGTATGAGAAACTACGTTCAGGCGGTCTGAGAAAGTACATTCTGGGAATCTGAGAAAGTACATTCAGGCGGTCTGAGAATTTACGTTCAGGCAGTCTGAGAAATTACGTTCAGGCGGTCTGAGAAACTATATTCAGGTGGTATGAGAAACTACGTTCAGGCGGTCTGAGAAAGTACATTCTGGGAATCTGAGAAAGTACATTCAGGCGGTCTGAGAAATTACGTTCAGGCAGTCTGAGAAACTATATTCAGGCAGTCTGAGAAAGTACATTCAGGCGGTCTGAGAAATTACGTTCAGGCAGTCTGAGAAATTACGTTCAGGCGGTCTGAGAAACTATATTCAGGTGGTATGAGAAACTACGTTCAGGCAGTCTGAGAAACTAAATTTAGGCGGGCTGAGAAACAACATTCAGGCAGTCTGAGAAACAAACTTCAGACTGTCTGAGAAACTACATTCAGGCAGTCTGAGAAACTACGTTCAGGCAGTGTGAGAAACAACATTCAGGCAGTCTGAGAAACTACATTCAGGTGGTCTGAGAAACTACGTTCAGGCAGTCTGAGAAACTACGTTCAGGCAGTCTGAGAAACTACGTTCAGGCAGTCTGAGAAATTACATTCAGGTAGCCTGAGAAATACATTCAGGCAGTGTGAGAAACTACATTCAGGCAGTCTGAGAAACTACATTCAGGTGTTCTGAGAAACTACATTCAGGTGTTCTGAGAAACTACATTCAGGCAGTCTGAGAAACTATATTCTGGAGTTCTGAGAAACTACGTTCAGTCAGTCTGAGAAACTACACTCAGGCAGTCTGATAAACTATGTTCAGGCAGTGTGAGAAATTACATTCAGACTGTCTGAGAAACAACATTGAGGCGGTCTGAGAAACTACGTTCAGGCAGACTGAGAAACTTCACTCAGACTGTCTGAGAAACTACATTCAGGCAGTCTGCGAAACTACTATCAGGCAGTCTGAGAAACTACATTCAGGCGATATGAGAAAGTACATTGTGGCAGTCTGAGAAATTACATTCACATGGTCTGAGAAACCACGTTTGCGCAGTCTGTGGAATTATATTCAGGAGGTCTGAGAATCCACGTTCAGGCGATCTGAGATAAACTTTTAGGCAGTCTGAGAAACTACATTCAGGATGTCTGAGAGACTACATTCTGCCAGTCTGAAAAATTATATTAAGGTGGTCTGAGAAACTACGTTCATGCGGTCTGAGAAATTACATTCAGGCGGTCTGAGAAACTACGTTCAGGCGGTCTGAGAAACTAAGTTCATGTGGTCTGAGAAACGACATTCAGGCGGTCTGAGAAACGACATTCGGGTGGTTCAAGGAACTACGTTCAGCCAGTCTGAGAAATTACGTTCAGGCAGTCTGAGACACTACATTCAGGCGAACTGAGAAAATACATTCAGGCGAACTGAGAAACTACATTCAGGCCATCTGAGAAACGACATTCAGGCAGTGTGAGAAATTACATTAAGGCAGTGTGAGAAATTACATTCAGGCAGTGTGAGAAAATACATTCAGACAGTCTGAGAAACTACATTCAGGCAGTCTGAGAAACTACGTTCATGCGGTCAGTGAAACTACACTCAGGCAGTCTGAGAAACTACACTCAGGCGGTCTAAGAAACGACATACAGGCAGTGTGAGAAATTACAGTCAGGCAGCCTGAGAAAATACATTCAGGCAATCTGAGAAATTACATTCAAACGGTCTGAGAAACTACATTCAGGCAGTCTGAGAAACTATATTCAGGCAGCCTGAGAAACTATATTCAGGCAGTCTGAGAAACTATGTTCAGGCAGTCTGAGAAACTACATTCAGTCATTCTGAGAAAGTACATTCAGGCGGTCTGAGAAAATACATTCAGGCAGTCTGAGAAACTAATACAGGCGGTCTGAGAAACAACATTCAGGCAGTGTGAGAAACTATGTTCAGGCAGTCTGAGCAACTACATTCAGGCAGTCTGAGAAACTATGTTCAGGCAGTCTGAGAAATTACATTCAGGCTGTTTGAGAAATTATATTCAGGCAGTCTGAGAAACTACATTCAGGCAGTCTGAGAAACTAGACTCAGGTAGTCTGAGAAACTACACTCAGGCAGTCTGAGAAACTAATTCAGGCGGGCTGAGAAACTACATTCAGGCTGTCTGAGAAATTACATTCAGGCAGTCTGAGAAACAAATTCAGGCGGTCTGAGAAACAACCTTCAGGCAGTCTGAGAAACTACATTCAGATGGGCTGAGCAACTGCATTCAGGCAGTCTGAGAAATTACATTCGTGCGGTCTGAGAAGCTACATTCAGGCGGTCACGCGGGCTGAGAAACAAAATTCAGGCAGTCTGAGAAAGTACATTCAGGCCGTTGGAGAAGCTACATTCAGGCTGTCTGAGAAACTATGTTCAGGCAGTCTGAGAAACTTATGTTCAGGCTGTCTGAGAAATTACATTCAGGTAGTCTGAGAAAATACATTCAGGCAATATGAGAAACTACATTCAGCCAGTCTGAGAAATTACTTTCAAGCAGTCTGAGAAACTACATTCTGGCAGTCTGAGAAGCTACATTCAGGCAGTCTGAGAAACTACATTCAGGCGGTCTGAGATAAATTTTTAAGCAGTATGAGAAACTACATTCAGGATGTCTGAGAGTCTACATTCTGCCAGTCTGAGAAATAACATTAAGGGGGTCTGAGAAAGTATGTTCAGGCAGCCTGAGAAACTACACTCAGGCAGACTAAGAAACTACATTCAGGCAGTCTGAGAAACTACGTTCATGCGGTCTGAGAAACTACGTTCAGGCAGTCTGAGAAACTACACTCAGGCAGACTGAGAAACTACATTCAGGCGGTCTGAGAAACTACATTCAGGCAGTCTGAGAATCTATGTTCAGGCATTTTGTGAAACTACATTCAGGCGGTCTGAGAAACGACATTCAGGCAGTGTGAGAAATTACATTCAGGCAGACTGAGAAATTACATTCCGGCGGTCCGAGAAACTGTATTCAGGCAGTCTGAGAAACTGTATTCAGGTTGTTCAAGAAACTATGTTCAGGCGGTCTGAGAAACTGTGTTCAGGCAGTGTTAGAAATTACATTCAGGCAGCCTGAGAAACAACATTCAGGCGGTCTGAGAAACTACGTTCAGGCAGTCGGCGAAACTACTATCAGGCAGTCTGAGAAATTGCATTCAGGCGGTCTGAGAAATTACATTCAGGTGGTCTGAGAAACTACATTCAGGCGGTCTGAGAAACTACATTCAGGCGATATGAGAAAGTACATTGTGGCAGTCTGAGAAATTACATTCACGTGGTCTGAGAAACCACGTTTGCGCAGTCTGTGGAATTATATTCAGGCGGTCTGAGAAACTACATTCAGGCGATCTGAGAAACTACACTCAACCAGTCCGAGAAATTATATTCAGGTGGTCTGAGAAACTATACTCAGGTGAACTGAGAAACTATGTTCAGGCGGTCTGAGAGACTAAGTTCATGCGGTCTGAAAAACTACATTCAGGCAGTCTGAGAAACGACATTAAGGCAGTATGAGAAACAACGTTCAGGCGGTCTGAGAAACTATGTTCAGGCAGTCTGAGAAACTACATTCAGGCGGTCTGAGAAACTATGTTCAGGCAGTCTGAGAAACTCCATTCAGGCAGTCTGAGAAACTACATTCAGGCAGTCTGAGAAACTATGTTCAGGCAGTCTGAGAAACTATGTTCAGGCGGTCTGAGAAACTACATTCAGCCAGTCTGAGAAATTACATTCAGGTGGTCTGAGAAACTATGTTGAGGTGTTCTCAGAAACTAAGTTCATGCGGTCTGAGAAACTACATTCAGGCGATCTGAGAAACTACATTCAGGCAGTCTGAGAAACTACATTCCGGCAGTCTGAGAAACTATATACAGGCGGTTTGAGAAACTACGTTCAGGCAGTCTGAGAAACTACATTCAGGCAGTCTGATAAACTACATTCAGGCAGTCTGAGAAACTACATTCCGGCAGTCTGAGAAACTATATACAGGCGGTTTGAGAAACTACGTTCAGGCGGTCTGAGAAACTACATTCAGGCAGTCTGAGAAATTACATTCAGGCAGTCTGAGAAATTACATTCCGGCGGACCGAGAAACTATATCCAGCCAGTCTGAGAAACTGCATTCAGCTGGTTCAAGAATCTATGTTCAGGCAGTCTGAGAAACTACGTTCAGGCAATGTGAGAAATTACATTCAGATAGTCTGAGAAACAACATTCAGGAAGTCTGAGAAACTATGTTCAGGCAGTCTGAGAAACGACATTCAGGCAGGCTGAGAAAATACATTCAGGCAGTCAGAGAAACTATGTTCGGGCAGTCTGAGAAACTATGTTCGGGCAGTCTGAGAATCTACATTCAGGCAGTCTGAGAAACTACATTCTGACAGTCTGAGAAACTATATACAGGCAGTCTGAGAAACTATGTTCAGGCAATCTGAGAATCTACATTCAGGCAGTCTGAGAAACTACATTCTGACAGTCTGAGAAACTATATACAGGCAGTCTGAGTAACTACATTCCGGCGGTCTGAGGAACTACATACAGGCAGTCTGAGAAACTACATTCAGGCAGTCTGAGAAACTACATTCAGGCGGTCTGAGAAATTACATTCAGGCAGTCTGAGAAACTACATTCACGCGGTCTGAGAAATTACATTCTGGCCATCTGAGAAACTACGTTCAGGCAGTCTGAGAAACTACATTCAGGCAGCCTGAGAAAATACATTCCCGCAGTCTGAGAAACTCCATTCAGGCGGTCTGAGAAACTATGTTCCGGCAGTCTGAGAAATACTTTCAGGCGGTCCGAGAAACTATATACAGGTGGTCTGGGAAACTACATTCAGGCGGTCTGAGAAACTCCATTCAGGCAGTGTGAGAAAATACTTTCAGGCCGTCTGAGAAAGTACATTGAGGCGGTCTGAGAAATTACATTCACGTGGTCTGAGAAACTACGTTTAGACAGTCTGAGGAATTATATTCAGGCGGTCTGAGAAACTATGTCCAGGCGGTCTGAGAAACTACATTCAGCCAGTCTGAGAAATTTCATTCAGGCGGTCTGAGAAACTATGTTCAGACGGTCTGAGAAAATACATTCAGCCAGTCTGAGAAACTACGTTCATGCAGGCTGAGAATCTACACTCAAGCAGTCTGAGAAACTATATTCAGGCAATCTGAGAATCTACATTCAGGCAGTCTGAGAAACTACATTCTGACAGTCTGAGAAACTATATACAGGCAGTCTGAGTAACTACATTCCGGCAGTCTGAGAAACTACATTCAGGCGGTCTGAGAAATTACATTCAGGCAGTCTGAGAAACTACATTCACGCGGTCTGAGAAATTACATTCAGGCAGCCTGAGAAACCACATTCAGGCGGTCTGAGAAATTACATTCAGGCTGTCTGAGTAACTACACTCAGCCAGTCTGAGAAACTACATTCAGGCGGTCTGAGAAACTACATTCAGACAGTCTGAGAAACTATATGTAGGCGGTCTAAGAAACTCCATTCAGGCGGGCTGAGAAACTACATTCACGATGTCTGAGAGACAACATTCCGGCAGTCCGAGAAATTACATTCAAGCAGTCTTAGGAACCACATTCAGGCATTCTGAGAAAGTACATTTAGGCGGTCTGGGAAACTACATTCAGGCGGACTGAGAAACTCCATTCAGGTGGTGTGAGAAAATACTTTCAGGCAGTCTGAGAAAGTACATTGAGGCGGTCTGAGAAATTACATTTACATGGTCTGAGAAACTACATTTAGTCAGTCTGAGGAATTATATTCAGGCGGTCTGAGAAACTATGTTCAGGCGGTCTGAGAAACTACATTCTGCCAGTCTGAGAAAATACATTCCCGCAGTCTGAGAAACTACATTCAGGCAGTGTGAGAAAATACTTTCAGGCAGTCTGAGAAAGTACATTAAGGCAGTCTGAGAAATTACATTCACGTGGTCTGAGAAACTATGTTCAGGCGGTCTGAGAAACTAAGTTCATCTGGTCTGAGAAACTACGTTCAGGCGGTCTGAGAAATTACATTCATGCGGTCTGAGAAACTACATTCATGCAGGCTGAGAAACTACACTCAGGCGGTCTGAGAAACTATGTTCAGGCAGTCTGAGAAACTACATTCAGGCGGTCTGAGAAACTATGTTCAGGCAGTCTGAGAAACGACATTCAGGCGGTCTGAGAAACTATGTTCGGGCAGCCTGAGAAACCACATTCAGGCGGTCTGAGAAATTACATTCAGGCTGTCTGAGTAACTACACTCAGCCAGTCTGAGAAACTACATTCAGGCGGTCTGAGAAACTACATTCAGACAGTCTGAGAAACTATATGTAGGCGGTCTAAGAAACTCCATTCAGGCGGGCTGAGAAACTACATTCACGATGTCTGAGAGACAACATTCCGGCAGTCCGAGAAATTACATTCAAGCAGTCTTAGGAACCACATTCAGGCGGTCTGAGAAACTACATTTAGGCGGTCTGGGAAACTACATTCAGGCGGACTGAGAAACTCCATTCAGGTGGTGTGAGAAAATACTTTCAGGCAGTCTGAGAAAGTACATTGAGGCGGTCTGAGAAATTACATTCACATGGTCTGAGAAACTACATTTAGTCAGTCTGAGGAATTATATTCAGGCGGTCTGAGAAACTATGTTCAGGCGGTCTGAGAAACTACATTCTGCCAGTCTGAGAAAATACATTCCCGCAGTCTGAGAAACTACATTCAGGCAGTGTGAGAAAATACTTTCAGGCAGTCTGAGAAAGTACATTAAGGCAGTCTGAGAAATTACATTCACGTGGTCTGAGAAACTATGTTCAGGCAGTCTGAGAAACTAAGTTCATGTGGTCTGAGAAACTACGTTCAGGCGGTCTGAGAAACTACATTCAGCCCATCTGAGAAATTACATTCATGCGGTCTGAGAAACGACATTCATGCAGGCTGAGAAACTACACTCAGGCGGTCTGAGAAACTATGTTCAGGCAGTCTGAGAAACTACATTCAGGCGGTCTGAGAAACTATGTTCAGGCAGTCTGAGAAACGACATTCAGGCGGTCTGAGAAACTATGTTCGGGCAGTTTGAGAAACTACATACAGGCTGTCTGAGAATCTACATTCAGGCAGTCTGAGAAACTACATTCTGGCCATCTGAGAAACTACGTTCAGGCAGTCTGAGAAACTACATTCAGGCAGCCTGAGAAAATACATTCCCGCAGTCTGAGAAACTCCACTCAGGCGGTCTGAGAAACTATGTTCCGGCAGTCTGAGAAATACTTTCAGGCGGTCCGAGAAACTATATACAGGTGGTCTGGGAAACTACATTCAGGCGGTCTGAGAAACTCCATTCAGGTGGCGTGAGAAAATACTTTCAGGCCGTCTGAGAAAGTACATTGAGGCGGTCTAAGAAATTACATTCACGTGGTCTGAGAAACTACGTTTAGTCAGTCTGAGGAATCATATTCAGGCGGTCTGAGAAACTATGTTCCGGCGGTCTGAGAAACTACATTCAGGCGGCCTCAGAATCTACATTAAGGTGGCCTGAGAAACTACATTCAGGCGGTCTGAGAAACAACATTCAGGCAGTCTGAGAAACTACATTCAGGCAGTCTGAGAAACTGCATTCAGGCAGTCTGAGAAACTATATTCAGGCAGTCTGAGAAACTCAATTCAAACAGTCTGAGAAACTACATTCAGGCGGTCTGAGAAACTACATTCAGGCAGTCTGAGAAACTATATTCAGGCGGTCTGCGAAACTACATTCAGGCAGTCTGAGAAACTAAATTTTAGCAGTCTGAGAAACTATATTCATGCGGTCTGAGAAAGTATATTCAGGCAGACCGAGAAACTACATTCAGGCAGTCTAAGAAACTACGCTCAGACGGGCTAAGAAAGAACGTTCAGGCAGTCTGAGAAAGTGAATTAAGACGGTTTAAGAAATTACATTCAGGCAGTCTGAGAAACTACACGCAGGCGGTCTGAGAAACTATGTTCAGGCGGTCTGAGAAACTACACTCAGGCAGTCTGAGAAACTACATTCAGGCAGTCTGAGAAACTACATTCAGGCAGTCTGAGAAACTACATTCAGGAGGTCTGAGAAACTACATTCAGGCGGTCTGAGAAACTACATTCAGGCAGTCTGAGAAACTACATTCAGACAGTCTGAGAAACTACATTCAGGCAGTCTGAGAAACTACATTCAGGCAGTCTGAGAAACTACACTCAGGCGGTCTGAGAAACTACATTCAGGCAGTCTGAGAAACTACATCAATGCAGTCTGAGAAACTACATTCAGACAGTCTGAGAAACTACACTCAGGCGGTCTGAGAAACTACATTCAGGCAGTCTGAGAAACTACATTCAGGCAGTCTGAGAAACTACACTCAGGCGGTCTGAGAAACTACATTCAGGCGGTCTAAGAAACTACATTCAGGCAGTCTGAGAAACTACATTCAGGCAGTCTGAGAAACTACACTCAGGCGGTCTGAGAAACTACATTCAGGCGGTCTGAGAAACTATCTTCAGACAGTCTGAGAAACTATATTCAGGCAGTTTGAGAAATTCCATTCAGGCAGTCTGAGAAACTATGATCAGTCAGTCTGAGAAACTACATTCAGGCGGTCTGAGAAACTACGTTCAGATGGTCTGAGAAGCTCCATTCAGTCAGTCTGAGAAACTACATTCAGGCAGTCTGAGAAACTACAATCGGGCAGTCTGAGTATCTACATTCAGGCAGTCTGAGAAACTACATTCAGGCGGTCTGAGAAACTATATTCAGGCAGTCTGTGAAATTACATTCAGGCAGTCTGAGAAATTACATTCAGGCAGGTTGAGAAACTCCATTCAGGCAGTCTGAGAAATTACATTCAGGCAGGTTGAGAAACTACGTTCAGATGGTCTGAGACACTACATTCAGGCGAACTGAGAAATTACATTCATATGGTCAAAGAAACTACATTCAGGTGGTCTGAGAAACTACATTCATGATGTCTGAGAAACTACATTCAGGCAGTCTGAGAAACTACATTCAGGCGGTCTGAGAAACTGCACACAGGCGGTCTGAGAAACTACATTCAGGCGGTCTGAGAAACTACATTCAGGTGGTCTGAGAAACTACATTCAGGCAGTCTGAGAAACAATGTTCAGGCAGTCTGAGTAACTGTATTCAGGTTGTCTGAGAATCTACATTCCGACAGTCTGAGAAACAACATTCAGGCGGTCTAAGAAACTACATTCAGGCAGTCTGAGAAACTACATTAAGGCAGTCTGAGAAACTACACTCAGGCAGTCTGAGAAACTCCATTCAGGCAGTCTGAGAAATTGCATTCAGGCAGTCTGAGAAACTATATTCAGGCAGTCTGAGAAACTACATTCAGGCAGTCTGAGAAACTACACTCAGGCAGTCTGAAAAACTACATTCAGGAAGTCTGTGAAATTGCATTCAGGCAGCCTGAGAAAATACATTCAAGTCTACTGAGAAACTATGATCAGGTCATCTGAGAAATTACATTCAGGCGGTCTGAGAAACTATATTCAGGCAGTCTGAGAAACTACATTCAAGTGGTTCAAGGAACTACGTTCAGGCAGTCTGAGAAACGACATTCACGCAGTCTGAGAAACTACATTCAGGCAATCTGAGAAACTATGTTCCGGCAGTCTGAGAAACTACGTTCATGTGGACTGAGAAACTATATTCAGGTGGTATGAGAAACTACGTTCAGGCAGTCTGAGAAAGTACATTCAGGAGGTCTGAGAAATTACGTTCAGGCAGTCTGAGAAATTACATTCAGGCGGTCTGAGAAACTATATTCAGGCAGTCTGAGAAACTACATTCAGGCAGTCTGAGAAACTATATTGAGGCAGTCTGAGAAACTACATTCAGGCAGTCTGAGAAACTACATTCAGGCAATCTGAGAAACTATATTCAGGCAGTCTGAGAAACTACATTCAGGCTGTCTGAGAAACTACATTCACGCAGTCTGAGAAACTACACTCAGGCGGTCTGAGAATCTATGTTCAGGTGGTTCAAGGAACTACGTTCAGACAGTCTGAGAAATTACATTCAGGCAGTCTGAGAAACGACATTCAGGCGGTCTGAGAAATTACGTTCAGGCAGTCTGAGAAATTACGTTCAGGCGGTCTGAGAATCTATATTCAGGTGGTCTGAGAAACTCCATTCAGGAAGTCTGAGAAATTGCATTCAGGCAGCCAGAGAAAATACATTCAGGCGCTCTGAGAAACTACATTCAGGCAGTCTGAGAAACTATGTTCAGGCGGTATGAGAAACTACACTCAGGCAGTCTGAGAAACTCCATTCAGGCAGTCTGAGAAATTGCATTCAGGCAGTCTGAGAAAGTACACTCAGGCAGTCTGAGAAACTACCCTCAGGCAGTCTGAGAAACAACATTCAGGCAGTGTGAGAAACTATATTCAGACAGTCTGACAAACCACTTTCAGGCAGACTGAGAAACTACACTCAGGCTGTCTGAGAAACTTAACTCAGGCAGTCTGAGAAGCAACATTCAGGCGGTCTGAGAAACTACATTCAGGCAGTCTGAGAAACTATGTTCAGACAGTCTGAGAAACTATGTTCAGGCAGTCTGAGACACTACGTTTAGGCAGTCTGAGAAACTACATTCAGGCAGTCTGAGAAACTACATTCAGGAGTTCTGAGAAACTACGTTCAGGCAGTCTGAGAAACTACCTTCAGGCAGGCTGAGAAACTACATTCAGGCGGTCTGAGAAACTACGTTCAGTCAGTCTGAGAAACTACATTCAGGCAGTCAGAGAAGCTACACTCAGGCAGTCTGCGAAATTACAATCAGGCTGTCTGAGAAACTAGATTCAGACGGTCTGCGAAACTACATTCAGGCGGTCTGAGAAACTACCTTCAGGCGGTCTGAGAAGCTACATTCAGGCAGTCTGAGAAATTACATTCAGGCGGTCTGAGAAACTACCTTCAGGCGGTCTGAGAAGCTACATTCAGGCGGTCTGAGAAACTACGTTCAGTCAGTCTGAGAAACTACATTCAGGCAGTCAGAGAAGCTACACTCAGGCAGTCTGCGAAATTACAATCAGGCTGTCTGAGAAACTAGATTCAGACGGTCTGCGAAACTACATTCAGGCGGTCTGAGAAACTACCTTCAGGCGGTCTGAGAAGCTACATTCAGGCAGTCTGAGAAATTACATTCAGGCGGTCTGAGAAATTACATTCAGGCGGTCTGAGAAACTACATTCAGGCGGTCTGAGAAACTACATTCAGGCAGTCTGACGAACCACGTTCAGGCAGACTGAAAAACTTCACTCAGGCAGGCTGAGAAACTACATTCAGGCAGTCTGACGAACCACGTTCCGGCAGACTGAAAAACTTCACTCAGGCAGTCTGAGAAATTACTTTCAGGCAGTCTGAGAAACTACATTCAGGCAGTTTGAGAAATTACATTCAGGCGATCTGGGAAACTGCACTTAGTCAGTTTGATAAATTAGGTTCGGGAGGTCTGAGAAACTACATTCAGATAGTCTGAGAAAGGACATTCAGGCAGACTGAGAAACTATTTTCAGGCAGTCTGAGAAATTACATTCAAGTAGGCTGAGAGACTGCATTTACGCAGTCTGAGAAACTACACTCAGGAGTTCTAAGAAAATACATTCAGGCAGTCTGAGAAATTAGATTCAGGCAGTCTGAGAAACTACATTCAGGTGGTTCAAGGAACTACGTTCAGGAGTTCTGAAAACTACATTCATGCAGTCTGACAAACCATTCAGGCAGTCTGAGAAATTACATTCTGGCAGTTTGAGAAATTACATTCAGGCAGTCTGAGACACTACATTCAGGCAGTCTGAGACACTACGTTCAGGCAGTTTGAGAAATTACGTTCATGCGGACTGCGAAACTATATTCAGGTGGTATGAGAAACTACGTTCAGGCGGTCTGAGAAAGTACATTCTGGGAATCTGAGAAAGTACATTCAGGCGGTCTGAGAAATTACGTTCAGGCAGTCTGAGAAACTATATTCAGGCAGTCTGAGAAAGTACATTCAGGCGGTTTGAGAAACTACGTTCAGTCAGTCTGAGAAACTACACTCAGGTAGTCTGAGAATCTACCTTCAGGCAGTCTGAGAAACTACATTCAGGCAGTCGGAGAAGCTACACTCAGGCAGTCTGCGAAATTACAATCAGGCTGTCTGAGAAACTAGATTCAGACGGTCTGCGAAACTACATTCAGGCGGTCTGAGAAACTACCTTCAGGCGGTCTGAGAAGCTACATTCAGGCAGTCTGAGAAATTACATTCAGGCGGTCTGAGAAATTACATTCAGGCGGTCTGAGAAACTACATTCAGGCGGTCTGAGAAACTACATTCAGGCGGTCTGAGAAGCTACATTCAGGCGGTCACGCGGGCTGAGAAACAAAATTCAGGCAGTCTGAGAAATTACATTCAGGCCGTCGGAGAAGCTACATTCAGGCAGTCTGAGAAACTATGTTCAGGCAGCCTGAGAAACTACATTAAGGCAGTCTGAGAAATTACATTCAGGTAGTCTGAGAAAATACATTCAGGCAGTCTGAGAAACTATGTTCAGGCAGTCTGAGAAAGTACATTCAGGTGTTCTGAGAAACTACATTCAGGCAATCTGAGAAACCATGTTCAGGCAGTTTGAGAAACTATGTTCAGGCAGTCTGACAAACCACTCAGGCAGTCTGAGAAGCTTCATTCAGGCAGTCTGAGAAACTATACTCAGGCAGTTTGAGAAATTACGTTCAGGCGGTCTGAGAAACTACATTCAGGCAGTCTGAGAAACTACATTCAGGCAGTCGGAGAAGCTACACTCAGGCAGTCTGCGAAATTACAATCAGGCTGTCTGAGAAACTAGATTCAGACAGTCTGCGAAACTACATTCAGGCGGTCTGAGAAACTACGTTCAAGCGGTCTGAGAAATTACATTCAGGCGGTCTGAGAAACTACATTCAGGCGGTCTGAGAAGCTACATTCAGGCAGTCTGAGAAATTACATTCAGGCGGTCTGAGAAACTATATTCAGACAGTCTGAGAAACTACATTCAGGCGGTCTGAGAAACTACATTCAGGCAGTCTGACGAACCACGTTCAGGCAGACTGAAAAACTTCACTCAGGCAGGCTGAGAAACTACGTTCAGGCAGTCTGAGAAATTACTTTCAGGCGGTCTGAGAAACTACATTCAGGCAGTTTGAGAAATTACATTCAGTAGATCTGGGAAACTACACATAGTCAGTTTGATAAATTACGTTCGGGAGGTCTGAGAAACTACATTCAGATGGTCTGAGAAAGGACATTCAGGCAGACTGAGAAACTATTTTCAGGCAGTCTGAGAAATTACATTCAAGTAGGCTGAGAAACTGCATTTACGCAGTCTGAGAAACTACACTCAGGCGTTCTAAGAAAATACATTCAGGCAGTCTGAGAAATTAGATTCAGGCAGTCTGAGAAACTACATTCAGGTGGTTCAAGGAACTACGTTCAGGAGTTCTGAAAACTACATTCATGCAGTCTGACAAATCATTCAGGCAGTCTGAGAAATTACATTCTGGCAGTTTGAAAAATTACGTTCATGCGGACCGAGAAAGTACATTCTGGGAACCTGAGAATCTATTTTCAGGCAGTCTGTGAAATTACATTCAGACACTCTGAGAAACGACATTCAGGCAGTCTGAGAAACGACATTCAGGCAGTCCGAGAAACTACATTCAGGCAGTCTGAGACACTACGTTCAGGCAGTTTGAGAAATTACGTTCATGCGGACTGCGAAACTATATTCAGGTGGTATGAGAAACTACGTTCAGGCGGTCTGAGAAAGTACATTCTGGGAATCTGAGAAAGTACATTCAGGCGGTCTGAGAATTTACGTTCAGGCAGTCTGAGAAATTACGTTCAGGCGGTCTGAGAAACTATATTCAGGTGGTATGAGAAACTACGTTCAGGCGGTCTGAGAAAGTACATTCTGGGAATCTGAGAAAGTACATTCAGGCGGTCTGAGAAATTACGTTCAGGCAGTCTGAGAAACTATATTCAGGCAGTCTGAGAAAGTACATTCAGGCGGTCTGAGAAACTACATTCAGGCAGTCTGAGAAATTACGTTCAGGCTGTCTGAGAAACTATATTCAGGTGGTATGAGAAACTACGTTCAGGCAGTCTGAGAAACTAAATTCAGGCGGGCTGAGAAACAACATTCAGGCAGTCTGAGAAACTACGTTCAGGCAGTCTGAGAAATTACATTCAGGTAGCCTGAGAAAATACATTCAGGCAGTGTGAGAAACTACATTCAGGCAGTCTGAGAAACAACATTCAGGCAGTCTGAGAAACTACATTCAGGTGGTCTGAGAAACTACGTTCAGGCAGTCTGAGAAACTACGTTCAGGCAGTCTGAGAAATTACATTCAGGTAGCCTGAGAAAATACATTCAGGCAGTGTGAGAAACTACATTCAGGCAGTCTGAGAAACTACATTCAGGTGTTCTGAGAAACTACATTCAGGCAGTCTGAGAAACTATATTCTGGAGTTCTGAGAAACTACGTTCAGTCAGTCTGAGAAACTACACTCAGGCAGTCTGATAAACTATGTTCAGGCAGTGTGAGAAATTACATTCAGACTGTCTGAGAAACAACATTGAGGCGGTCTGAGAAACTACGTTCAGGCAGACTGAGAAACTTCACTCAGACTGTCTGAGAAACTACATTCAGGCAGTCTGCGAAACTACTATCAGGCAGTCTGAGAAACTACATTCAGGCGATATGAGAAAGTACATTGTGGCAGTCTGAGAAATTACATTCACATGGTCTGAGAAACCACGTTTGCGCAGTCTGAGAATCCACGTTCAGGCGATCTGAGATAAACTTTTAGGCAGTCTGAGAAACTACATTCAGGATGTCTGAGAGACTACATTCTGCCAGTCTGAAAAATTATATTAAGGTGGTCTGAGAAACTACGTTCATGCGGTCTGAGAAATTACATTCAGGCGGTCTGAGAAACTACGTTCAGGCGGTCTGAGAAACTAAGTTCATGTGGTCTGAGAAACGACATTCAGGCGGTCTGAGAAACGACATTCGGGTGGTTCAAGGAACTACGTTCAGCCAGTCTGAGAAATTACGTTCAGGCAGTCTGAGACACTACATTCAGGCGAACTGAGAAACTACATTCAGGCGAACTGAGAAACTACATTCAGGCCATCTGAGAAACGACATTCAGGCAGTGTGAGAAATTACATTAAGGCAGTGTGAGAAATTACATTCAGGCAGCCTGAGAAATTACATTCAGGCAGTGTGAGAAAATACATTCAGACAGTCTGAGAAACTACATTCAGGCGGTCTGAGAAATTGCTTTCAGGCGGTCTGAGAAACTACGTTCAGGCAGACTGAGAAACTTCACTCAGGCATTCTGAGAAACTATATTCAGCCAGTCTGAGAAATTACATTCAAGCAGTCTGAGAAACTAAATTCAGGCAGTCTGAGAAACTACACTCAGGCAATCTGAGAATCTACACTCAGGCAGTCTGAGAATCTACACTCAGGCAGTCTGAGAAACGACATTCAGGCAGTGTGAGAAATTACATTCAGGCGGTCTGAGAAACTACGTTCAGGCAGACTGAGAAATTACTTTCAGGCGGTCTGAGAAACTACGTTCAGGCAGACTGGAAACTTCACTCATCCAGTCTGAGAAACTGCATTCAGGCAGTCTGAGAAATTACAATCAGGCAGTCTGAGAAACTACATTCCGAAGGTCTGAGAAACTACATTCAGGCAGTTTGAGAAATTATATTCAGGCGGTCTGGGAAGCTACACTCAGACAGTTTAAGAAATTACGTTCGGAAGGTCTGAGAAACTACATTCAGGCGGTCTGAGAAACAACATTCAGGTAGTCTCAGAAAGTACATTCAGGCAGTCTGAGAAACATATTTTCGGGCAGTCTGACAAATTACATTCAGGTAGTCTGAGAAACTATTTTCCGGCAGTCTGACAAATTACATTCAGGTAATCTGAGAAATTACATTCAGACAGTCTGAGAAACTACATTCAGGCAGTCTGAGAAATTATGCTCAGGCGGTCTGAGAAACGATATTCAGGCGGCCTGAGAAGCTACATTCAGGCGGTCTGAGAAACTACACTCAGGCAGTTTGAGAAAATATATGCACGCAGTCTGAGAAACTACATTCAGGCAGTCTGAGAAACTACATTCAGGCGGTCTGAGATAAATTTTTAAGCAGTATGAGAAACTACATTCAGGATGTCTGAGAGTCTACATTCTGCCAGTCTGAGAAATAACATTAAGGGGGTCTGAGAAAGTATGTTCAGGCAGCCTGAGAAACTACACTCAGGCAGACTAAGAAACTACATTCAGGCAGTCTGAGTAACTACGTTCATGCGGTCAGTGAAACTACACTCAGGCAGTCTGAGAAACTACACTCAGGCGGTCTAAGAAACGACATACAGGCAGTGTGAGAAATTACATTCAGGCAGCCTGAGAAAATACATTCAGGCAATCTGAGAAATTACATTCAAACGGTCTGAGAAACTACATTCAGGCAGTCTGAGAAACTACATTCAAGCAGTGTGAGAAACTATGTTCAGGCAGTCTGAGAAACTAAATTCAGGCAGTCTGAGAAACTATGTTCAGGCAGTCTGAGAAACTACATTCAGGCATTCTGAGAAAGTACATTCAGGCGGTCTGAGAAAATACATTCAGGCAGTCTGAGAAACTAATACAGGCGGTCTGAGAAACAACATTCAGGCAGTCTGAGAAACTACATTCAAGCAGTGTGAGAAACTATGTTCAGGCAGTCTGAGCAACTACATTCAGGCAGTCTGAGAAACTATGTTCAGGCAGTCTGAGAAAATACATTCAGGCTGTTTGAGAAATTACATTCAGGCAGTCTGAGAAACTACATTCAGGCAGTCTGAGAAACTAGACTCAGGTAGTCTGAGAAACTACACTCAGGCAGTCTGAGAAACTAATTCAGGCGGGCTGAGAAACTACATTCAGGCTGTCTGAGAAATTACATTCGTGCGGTCTGAGAAGCTACATTCAGGCGGTCAGGCGGGCTGAGAAACAAAATTCAGGCAGTCTGAGAAACAACACTCAGGTAGTTTGAGAAATTATGTTCAGGCGGTCTGAGAAACTATGTTCAGGCAGCATGAGGAGCTATATTCAGGCAGTCTGAGAAACTAATTCAGGTAGTCTGAGAAATTACATTCAGGCAGTCTGAGAAACAAATTCAGGCGGTCTGAGAAACAACCTTCAGGCAGTCTGAGAAACTACATTCAGATGGGCTGAGAAACTACATTCAGGCAGTCTGAGAAATTACATTCGTGCGGTCTGAGAAGCTACATTCAGGCGGTCACGCGGGCTGAGAAACAAAATTCAGGCAGTCTGAGAAATTACATTCAGGCCGTTGGAGAAGCTACATTCAGGCTGTCTGAGAAACTATGTTCAGGCAGTCTGAGAAACTTATGTTCAGGCTGTCTGAGAAATTACATTCAGGTAGTCTGAGAAAATACATTCAGACAGTCTGAGAAACTATGTTCAGGCAGTCTGAGAAAGTACATTCAGGTGTTCTGAGAAACTACATTCAGGCAATATGAGAAACTACATTCAGCCAGTCTGAGAAATTACTTTCAAGCAGTCTGAGAAGCTACAATCAGGCAGTCTGAGAAACTACATTCAGGCAGTCTGAGAAACTACATTCAGGCGGTCTGAGATAAATTTTTAAGCAGTATGAGAAACTACATTCAGGATGTCTGAGAGTCTACATTCTGCCAGTCTGAGAAATAACATTAAGGGGGTCTGAGAAAGTATGTTCAGGCAGCCTGAGAAACTACACTCAGGCAGACTGAGAAACTACATTCTGGCAGTCTGAGAAACTACGTTCATGCAGTCTGAGAAACTACGTTCAGGCAGTCTGAGAAACTACACTCAGGCAGACTGAGAAACTACATTCAGGCGGTCTTAGAAACTACACTCAGGCAGTCTGAGAAACTACATTCAGGCAGTCTGAGAATCTATGTTCAGGCAATTTGTGAAACTACATTCAGGCGGTCTGAGAAACGACATTCAGGCAGTGTGAGAAATTACATTCAGGCAGACTGAGAAATTACATTCCGGCGGTCCGAGAAACTGTATTCAGGCAGTCTGAGAAACTGTATTCAGGTTGTTCAAGAAACTATGTTCAGGCGGTCTGAGAAACTGTGTTCAGGCAGTGTTAGAAATTACATTCAGGCAGCCTGAGAAACAACATTCAGGCGGTCTGAGAAACTACGTTCAGGCGGTCTGAGAAACTACGTTCAGGCAGTCGGCGAAACTACTATCAGGCAGTCTGAGAAATTGCATTCAGGCGGTCTGAGAAATTACATTCAGGCGGTCTGAGAAACTACATTCAGGCAGTCTGAGAAACTACATTCAGGCGATATGAGAAAGTACATTGTGGCAGTCTGAGAAATTACATTCACGTGGTCTGAGAAACCACGTTTGCGCAGTCTGTGGAATTATATTCAGGAGGTCTGAGAATCTACATTCAGGCGATCTGAGATAAATTTTTAGGCAGTCTGAGAAACTACATTCAGGATGTCTGAGAAACTACGTTCAGGCGGTCTGAGAAACTAAGTTCATGTGGTCTGAGAAACGACATTCAGGCGGTCTGAGAAACTAAGTTCATGTGGTCTGAGAAACGACATTCAGGGGGTCTGAGAAACTAAGTTCATGCAGTCTGTGAAAATATACTCAGACAGTCTGAGAAACTACATTCAGGTGGTTCAAGGAACTACGTTCAGGCTGTCTGAGAAACTACATTCAGGCGAACTGAGAAACTACATGCAGGAGGTCTGAGAAACTACGTTCAGGCGGTCTGAGAACCTACGTTCAGCCAGTATGAGAAATTACATTCAGGCAGTCTGAGAAACTACATTCAGGCGAACTGAGAAACTACATTCAGGCGGTCTGAGAAACTACATTCAGGCGAACTGAGAAACTACATTCAGGCAGTCTGAGAAACTACGTTCAGGCGGTCTGAGAACCTACGTTCAGCCAGTCTGAGAAATTACATTCAGGCATCCTGAGAAACTACATTCAGGCGAACTGAGAAACTACATTCAGGCGGTCTGAGAAACTACATTCAGGCGAACTGAGAAACTACATTGAGGCGGTCTGAGAAACTACATTCAGGCAGTCTGAGAAACTACATTCAGGAAGTCTGAGAAATGACATTCAGGCGGTCTGAGAAACGACATTCAGGCAGTGTGAGAAATTACATTCAAGCAGTCTGAGAAACTACATTCAGGCAGTATGGGAAACTACATTCAGGCAGTTTGAGAAATTATGTTCAGGCAGTCTGAGAAACGATATTCAGGTGGTATGAGAAACTACATTCAGGCAGTCTGAGAAACTACAGTCAGGCAGTCTGAGAAACTACATTCAGACAGTCTGAGAAACTACATTCAGGCGGTCTGAGAAACTACATTCAGGAATTCTGAGAAACTACATTCAGGCAGTCTGAGAAATTACATTCAGGCGGTCTGAGAAACTACATTCAGGCGGTGTGAGCAAATACTTTCAGGCAGTATGAGAAAGTATATTGAGGCAGTCTGAGAAATTACATTCACTTGGTCTGAGAAACCACGTTTAGGCAGTCTGAGGAATTATATTCAGGCGGTCTGAGATACTACGTTCAGACGGTCAGAAATATTATATTCAGGCGGTCTGAGAAACTACATTAATGCAGTCTGAGAAACTACATTCAGGCAGTCTGAGGAATTATATTCAGGCGGTCTGAGAAACTACGTTCAGGCGGTCTGAGAAACTACATTCAGCCAGTCTGAGAAATTACATTCATGCGGTCTGAGAAACTATGTTCATGCGGTCTGAGAAACTACGTTCAGGCGGTCTGAGAAAGTATATACAGACGGTCTGAGAAACTAAGTTCAGGCAGTCTGAGAAACTACGTTCAGGCGGTCTGAGAAACTAAGTTCATGCGGTCTGAGAAACTACATTCAGCCAGTCTGAGAAACTACACTCAGGCAGTTTGAGAAACTACGTTCAGGCAGTCTGAGAAACTATATTCAGGCAGTCTGAGAAATTACATTCAGGCAGTCTGAGAAACTACATTCATGATGTCTGAGAGACTACATTCAGGCAGTCTGAGAAACTACATTCAGGCAGTCTGAGAAACTATGAGAAGGCGGTCTGAGAAACTACATTAAGACGGTCTGAGAAACTACATTTAGGCAGTTTGAGAAACTACATTCAGGCAGTCTGAGAAACAACGTACAGGTGGTCTGGGAAACTACGTTCAGACGGTCTGAGAAACTATGTTCAGGCAGTCTGAGAAACTCCATTCAGGCAGTCTGAGAAACTACATTCAGGCGGTCTGAGAAACTATGTTAAGGCAGTCTGAGAAACTCCATTCGGGCAGTCTGAGAAACTACATTCAGGCGGTCTGAGCAACTACGTTCAGGCAGTCTGAGAAACTACATTCAGGCAGTCCAAGAAACTACATTCAGTCGGTGTGAGAAAATACTTACAGACAGTCTGAGAAAGTAATTGAGGCGGTCTGAGAAATTACATTCACGTGGTCTGAGAAACTCCATTCAGGCAGTCTGAGAAACTACATTCAGGCGGTCTGAGAAACTATGGTCAGGCAGTCTGAGAAACAATGTTCAGGCAGTGTGAGAAAATACTTTCAGGCAATCTGAGAAAGTACATTGAGGCAGTCTGAGAAATTACATTCACGTGGTCTGAGAAACTATATTTAGTCAGTCTGAGGAATTATATTCAGGCGGTCGGAGAAACTATGTTCAGGCGGTCTGAGAAACTATGTTCAGGCAGTCTGAGAAACTACATTTAGTCAGTCTGAGGAATTATATTCAGGCAGACTGAGAAACTACGTTCAGGCAGTCTGAGAAACTATGTTCAGGCGGTCTGAGAAACTACATTCAGCCAGTCTGAGAAATTACATTCAGGCGGTCGGAGAAACTATGTTCAGGCAGTCTGAGAAACTACATTTAGTCAGTCTGAGGAATTATATTCAGGCAGACTGAGAAACTACGTTCAGGCAGTCTGAGAAACTACATTCAGCCCGTCTGAGAAATTACATTCATGCGGTCTGAGAAACTATGTTCAGGCGGTCTGAGAAACTAAGTTCATGCAGTCTGAGAAACTACTTTCAGCCAGTCTGAGAAACTACGTTCATGCAGGCTGAGAAACTACACTCAGGCAGTCGGAGAAACTATGTTCAGACAGTCTGAGGAACTATATACAGGTGGTCTGAGAAACTATGTTCAGGCAGTCTGAGAAACTACATTCAGGCGGTCTGAGAAACTATGCTCAGGCAGTCTGAGAAACGACATTCAGGCGGTCTGAGAAACTATGTTCAGACAGTCTGAGCAACTATATATAGGTGGTCTGAGAAACTAAATTCAGGTGTTCTGAGAAACTATGTTCAGGCGGTCTGAGAAACTGTGTTCAGGCGGTCTGAGAAACTACATTCACGATATCTGAGAGACTACATTCTGGCAGTCTGAGAAACTACATTTAGGCGGTCTGAGAAACTACATTCAGGCGGTCTGAGAAGCTATATACAGGCGGTCTGAGAAACTACATTCAGACAGTCCGAGAAACTATATACAGGTGGTCTGCGAAACTACATTCAGGCGGTCTGAGAAACTATGATCAGGCAGTCCGATAAACTACATTCAGGCAGTCTGAGAAACTAAATTCAGGCAGTGTGAGAAAATACTTTCAGGCAGTCTGAGAAAGTACATTGAGGTGGTCTGAGAAATTACATTCACATGGTCTGAGAAACTACGTTTAGTCAGTCTGAGGAATTATATTCAGGTGGTCTGAGAAACTACATTCAGGCAGTCTGAAAAATTACATTCATGCGGTCTGAGAAACTACATTCAGGCGATCTGAGAAACTATACTCAGGTGAACTAAGAACTCAGAGACTAAGTTCATGCGGTCTGAAAAACTACATTCAGGCAGTCTGAGAAACGACATTAAGGCAGTATGAGAAACAACGTTCAGGTGGTTTGAGAAACTATGTTCAGGCTGTCTGAGAAACTACATTCAGGCAGTCTGAGAAACTACATTCAGGCAGTCTGAGAAACTATGTTCAGGCAGTCTGAGAAACTATGTTCAGGCGGTCTGAGAAACTACATTCAGCCAGTCTGAGAAATTACATTCAGGTGGTCTGAGAAACTATGTTGAGGTGGTCTCAGAAACTAATTTCATGCGGTCTGAGAAACTACATTCAGGTGATCTGAGAAACTACATTCAGGCAGTCTGAGAAACTACATTCCGGCAGTCTGAGAAACTATATACAGGCAGTCTGAGAAACTATATACAGGCGGTTTGAGAAACTACGTTCAGGCAGTCTGAGAAACTACATTCAGGCAGTCTGATAAACTACATTCAGGCAGTCTGAGAAACTACATTCCGGCAGTCTGAGAAACTATATACAGGCGGTTTGAGAAACTACGTTCAGGCGGTCTGAGAAACTACATTCAGGCAGTCTGAGAAATTACATTCAGGCAGTCTGAGAAATTACATTCCGGCGGACCGAGAAACTATATCCAGCCAGTCTCAGAAACTGCATTCAGCTGGTTCAAGAATCTATGTTCAGGCAGTCTGAGAAACTACGTTCAGGCAATGTGAGAAATTACATTCAGATAGTCTGAGAAACAACATTCAGGAAGTCTGAGAAACTATGTTCAGGCAGTCTGAGAAACGACATTCAGGCAGGCTGAGAAATTACATTCAGGCAGCCTGAGAAAATACATTCAGGCAGTCAGAGAAACTATGTTCGGGCAGTCTGAGAAACTATGTTCGGGCAGTCTGAGAAGCTACATTCAGGCAATCTGAGAAACTACATTCAGGCAGTCTGAGAAACTATGTTCAGGCAATCTGAGAATCTACATTCAGGCAGTCTGAAAAACTACATTCTGACAGTCTGAGAAACTATATACAGGCAGTCTGAGTAACTACATTCCGGCGGTCTGAGGAACTACATACAGGCAGTCTGAGAAACTACATTCAGGCAGTCTGAGAAACTACATTCAGGCGGTCTGAGAAATTACATTCAGGCAGTCTGAGAAACTACATTCACGCGGTCTGAGAAATTACATTCAGGCAGTCTGAGAAACTACATTCAGGCGGTCTGAGAAATTACATTCAGGCAGCCTCAGAAACCACATTCAGGCGGTCTGAGAAATTACATTCAGGCTGTCTGAGAAACTACACTCAGCCAGTCTGAGAAACTACATTCAGGCGGTCTGAGAAACTACATTCAGACAGTCTGAGAAACTATATGTAGGCGGTCTAAGAAACTACATTCAGGCGGGCTGAGAAACTACATTCACGATGTCTGAGAGACAACATTCCGGCAGTCCGAGAAATTACATTCAAGCAGTCTTAGGAACCACATTCAGGCGGTCTGAGAAACTACATTTAGGCGGTCTGGGAAACTACATTCAGGCGGACTGAGAAACTCCATTCAGGTGGTGTGAGAAAATACTTTCAGGCAGTCTGAGAAAGTACATTGAGGCGGTCTGAGAAATTACATTCACATGGTCTGAGAAACTACATTTAGTCAGTCTGAGGAATTATATTCAGGCGGTCTGAGAAACTATGTTCAGGCGGTCTGAGAAACTACATTCTGCCAGTCTGAGAAAATACATTCCCGCAGTCTGAGAAACTACATTCAGGCAGTGTGAGAAAATACTTTCAGGCAGTCTGAGAAAGTACATTAAGGCAGTCTGAGAAATTACATTCACGTGGTCTGAGAAACTATGTTCAGGCGGTCTGAGAAACTACATTCAGCCAGTCTGAGAAAATACATTCCCGCAGTCTGAGAAACTACTTTCAGGCGGTGTGAGAAAATACTTTCAGGCAGTCTGAGAAAGTACATTGAGGTAGTCTGAGAAATTACATTCACGTGGTCTGAGAAACTATGTTCAGGCGGTCTGAGAAACTAAGTTCATGTGGTCTGAGAAACTACGTTCAGGCGGTCTGAGAAACTACATTCAGCCCATCTGAGAAATTACATTCATGCGGTCTGAGAAACTACGTTCAGGCAGTCTGAGAAACTACATTCAGCCAGTCTGAGAAACTACGTTCATGCAGGCTGAGAAACTACACTCAGGCGGTCTGAGAAACTATGTTCAGGCAGTCTGAGAAACTACATTCAGGCGGTCTGAGAAACTATGTTCAGGCAGTCTGAGAAACGACATTCAGGCGGTTTGAGAAACTATGTTCGGGCAGTCTGAGAAACTACATACCGGCAGTCTGAGAAACTACATTCAGGCAGTCTGAGAAACTACATTCTGGTCATCTGAGAAACTACGTTCAGGCAGTCTGAGAAACTACATTCAGGCAGCCTGAGAAAATACATTCCCGCAGTCTGAGAAACTCCATTCAGGCGGTCTGAGAAACTATGTTCCGGCAGTCTGAGAAATACTTTCAGGCGGTCCGAGAAACTATATACAGGTGGTCTGGGAAACTACATTCAGGCGGTCTGAGAAACTCCATTCAGGCAGTGTGAGAAAATACTTTCAGGCCGTCTGAGAAAGTACATTGAGGCGGTCTGAGAAATTACATTCACGTGGTCTGAGAAACTACGTTTAGTCAGTCTGAGGAATTATATTCAGGCGGTCTGAGAAACTATGTCCAGGCGGTCTGAGAAACTACATTCAGCCAGTCTGAGAAATTTCATTCAGGCGGTCTGAGAAACTATGTTCAGACGGTCTGAGAAAATACATTCAGCCAGTCTGAGAAACTACGTTCATGCAGGCTGAGAATCTACACTCAGGCAGTCTGAGAAACTATATTCAGGCAATCTGAGAATCTACATTCAGGCAGTCTGAGAAACTACATTCTGACAGTCTGAGAAACTATATACAGGCAGTCTGAGTAACTACATTCCGGCAGTCTGAGAAACTACATTCAGGCGGTCTGAGAAATTACATTCAGGCAGTCTGAGAAACTACATTCACGCGGTCTGAGAAATTACATTCAGGCAGTCTGAGAAACTACATTCACGTGGTCTGAGAAATTACATTCAGGCAGCCTGAGAAACCACATTCAGGCGGTCTGAGAAATTACATTCAGGCTGTCTGAGTAACTACACTCAGCCAGTCTGAGAAACTACATTCAGGCGGTCTGAGAAACTACATTCAGACAGTCTGAGAAACTACATTAAGGCAGTCTGAGAAATTACATTCACGTGGTCTGAGAAACTATGTTCAGGCGGTCTGAGAAACTAAGTTCATCTGGTCTGAGAAACTACGTTCAGGCGGTCTGAGAAACTACATTCAGCCCATCTGAGAAATTACATTCATGCGGTCTGAGAAACTACATTCATGCAGGCTGAGAAACTACACTCAGGCGGTCTGAGAAACTACATTCAGGCGGTCTGAGAAACTATGTTCAGGCAGTCGGAGAAACGACATTCAGGCGGTCTGAGAAACTATGTTCGGGCAGTCTGAGAAACTACATACAGGCAGTCTGAGAAACTACATTCAGGCAGTCGGAGAAACTACATTCTGGCCATCTGAGAAACTACGTTCAGGCAGTCTGAGAAACTACATTCAGGCAGCCTGAGAAAATACATTCCTGCAGTCTGAGAAACTCCATTCAGGCGGTCTGAGAAACTATGTTCCGGCAGTCTGAGAAATACTTTCAGGCGGTCCGAGAAACTATATACAGGTGGTCTGGGAAACTACATTCAGGCGGTCTGAGAAACTCCATTCAGGCGGTGTGAGAAAATACTTTCAGGCCGTCTGAGAAAGTACATTGAGGCGGTCTGAGAAATTACATTCACGTGGTCTGAGAAACTACGTTCAGTCAGTCTGAGGAATTATACTCAGGCGGTCTGAGAAACTATGTCCAGGCGGTCTGAGAAACTACATTCAGCCAGTCTGAGAAATTTCATTCAGGCGGTCTGAGAAACTATGTCCAGGCGGTCTGAGAAAATACATTCAGCCAGTCTGAGAAACTACATTCAGGCGGTCTGAGAAACTACATTCAGGCGGTCTGAGAAACTACATTCAGGCGGTCTGAGAAACTACATTTAGGAGTTCTGAGAAACTACATTCATGATGTCTGAGAAACTACATTCAGGCAGTCTAAGAAACTACATTCAGGCGGTCTGAGAACCTACATTCAGGCAGTCTGAGAAACTACATTCAGGAGTTCTGAGAAACTACATTCATGATGTCTGAGAAACGACATTCAGGCAGTCTGAGAAACTACATTCACGCGGTCTGAGAAATTACATTCAGGCAGTCTGAGAAACTACATTCCTGCGGTCTGAGAAATTACATTCAGGCAGCCTGAGAAACCACATTCAGGCGGTCTGAGAAATTACATTCAGGCTGTCTGAGTAACTACACTCAGCCAGTCTGAGAAACTACATTCAGGCGGTCTGAGAAACTACATTCAGACAGTCTGAGAAACTATATGTAGGCGGTCTAAGAAACTCCATTCAGGCGGGCTGAGAAACTACATTCACGATGTCTGAGAGACAACATTCCGGCAGTCCGAGAAATTACATTCAAGCAGTCTTAGGAACCACATTCAGGCGGTCTGAGAAACTACATTTAGGCGGTCTGGGAAACTCCATTCAGGTGGTGTGAGAAAATACTTTCAGGCAGTCTGAGAAAGTACATTGAGGCGGTCTGAGAAATTACATTCACATGGTCTGAGAAACTACATTTAGTCAGTCTGAGGAATTATATTCAGGCGGTCTGAGAAACTATGTTCAGGCGGTCTGAGAAACTACATTCTGCCAGTCTGAGAAAATACATTCCCGCAGTCTGAGAAACTACATTCAGGCAGTGTGAGAAAATACTTTCAGGCAGTCTGAGAAAGTACATTAAGGCAGTCTGAGAAATTACATTCACGTGGTCTGAGAAACTATGTTCAGGCGGTCTGAGAAACTAAGTTCATCTGGTCTGAGAAACTACGTTCAGGCGGTCTGAGAAACTACATTCAGCCCATCTGAGAAATTACATTCATCCGGTCTGAGAAACTACATTCATGCAGGCTGAGAAACTACACTCAGGCGGTCTGAGAAACTATGTTCAGGCAGTCTGAGAAACTACATTCAGGCGGTCTGAGAAACTATGTTCAGACAGTCGGAGAAACGACATTCAGGCGGTCTGAGAAACTATGTTCGGGCAGTCTGAGAAACTACATTCAGGCAGCCTGAGAAAATACATTCCCGCAGTCTGAGAAACTCCATTCAGGCGGTCTGAGAAACTATGTTCCGGCAGTCTGAGAAATACTTTCAGGCGGTCCGAGAAACTATATACAGGTGGTCTGGGAAACTATATTCAGGCGGTCTGAGAAACTCCATTCAGGCGGTGTGAGAAAATACTTTCAGGCCGTCTGAGAAAGTACATTGAGGCGGTCTGAGAAATTACATTCACGTTGTCTGAGAAACTACGTTTAGTCAGTCTGAGGAATTATATTCAGGCAGTCTGAGAAACTATGTCCAGGCGGTCTGAGAAACTACATTCAGCCAGTCTGAGAAATTTCATTCAGGCGGTCTGAGAAACTATGTTCAGACGGTCTGAGAAAATACATTCAGCCAGTCTGAGAAACTACATTCCGGCGGTCTGAGAAACTACATTCAGGCGGTCTGAGAAACTACATTCAGGTGGTCTGAGAAACTACATTTAGGAGTTCTGAGAAACTACATTCATGATGTCTGAGAAACTACATTCAGGCGGTCTGAGAACCTACATTCAGGCAGTCTGAGAAACTACATTCAGGAGTTCTGAGAAACTACATTCAGGCAGTCTGAGAAACTACATTCCGGCGGTCTGAGAAACTACATTCAGGCGGTCTGAGAAACTACATTCAGGTGGTCTGAGAAACTACATTTAGGAGTTCTGAGAAACTACATTCATGATGTCTGAGAAACTACATTCAGGCGGTCTGAGAACCTACATTCAGGCAGTCTGAGAAACTACATTCAGGCAGTCTGAGAAACTACATTCAGGCAGTCTGAGAAACTACATTCAGGCGGTCTGAGAAATTACATTCAGGCGGTCTGAGAAACTATGTCCAGGCGGTCTGAGAAACTACATTCAGCCAGTCTGAGAAATTTCATTCAGGCGGTCTGAGAAACTATGTTCAGACGGTCTGAGAAAATACATTCAGCCAGTCTGAGAAACTACATTCCGGCGGTCTGAGAAACTACATTCAGGCGGTCTGAGAAACTACATTCAGGTGGTCTGAGAAACTACATTTAGGAGTTCTGAGAAACTACATTCATGATGTCTGAGAAACTACATTCAGGCAGTCTAAGAAACTACATTCAGGCGGTCTGAGAACCTACATTCAGGCGGTCTGAGAAATTACATTCAGGCAGTCTGAGAAACTACATTCCCGCGGTCTGAGAAATTACATTCAGGCAGCCTGAGAAACCACATTCAGGCGGTCTGAGAAATTACATTCAGGCTGTCTGAGTAACTACACTCAGCCAGTCTGAGAAACTACATTCAGGCGGTCTGAGAAACTACATTCAGACAGTCTGAGAAACTATATGTAGGCGGTCTAAGAAACTCCATTCAGGCGGGCTGAGAAACTACATTCACGATGTCTGAGAGACAACATTCCGGCAGTCCGAGAAATTATATTCAAGCAGTCTTAGGAACCACATTCAGGCGGTCTGAGAAACTACATTTAGGCGGTCTGGGAAACTACATTCAGGCGGACTGAGAAACTCCATTCAGGTGGTGTGAGAAAATACTTTCAGGCCGTCTGAGAAAGTACATTGAGGCGGTCTGAGAAATTACATTCACATGGTCTGAGAAACTACATTTAGTCAGTCTGAGGAATTATATTCAGGCGGTCTGAGAAACTATGTTCAGGCGGTCTGAGAAACTACATTCTGCCAGTCTGAGAAAATACATTCCCGCAGTCTGAGAAACTACATTCAGGCAGTGTGAGAAAATACTTTCAGGCAGTCTGAGAAAGTACATTAAGGCAGTCTGAGAAATTACATTCACGTGGTCTGAGAAACTATGTTCAGGCAGTCTGAGAAACTAAGTTCATGTGGTCTGAGAAACTACGTTCAGGCGGTCTGAGAAACTACATTCAGCCCATCTGAGAAATTACATTCATGCGGTCTGAGAAACGACATTCATGCAGGCTGAGAAACTACACTCAGGCGGTCTGAGAAACTATGTTCAGGCAGTCTGAGAAACTACATTCAGGCGGTCTGAGAAACTATGTTCAGGCAGTCTGAGAAACGACATTCAGGCGGTCTGAGAAACTATGTTCGGGCAGTCTGAGAAACTACATACAGGCAGTCTGAGAAACTACAGTCAGGCAGTCTGAGAAACTACATTCTGGCCATCTGAGAAACTATGTTCCGGCAGTCTGAGAAATACTTTCAGGCGGTCCGAGAAACTATGTACAGGTGGTCTGGGAAACTACATTCAGGCGGTCTGAGAAACTCCATTCAGGTGGTGTGAGAAAATACTTTCAGGCCGTCTGAGAAAGTACATTGAGGCGGTCTAAGAAATTACATTCACGTGGTCTGAGAAACTACGTTTAGTCAGTCTGAGGAATTATATTCAGGCGGTCTGAGAAACTATGTTCCGGCGGTCTGAGAAACTACATTCAGGCGGCCTCAGAAACTACATTAAGGCGGCCTGAGAAACTACATTCAGGCGGTCTGAGAAACTACATTCAGGCAGTCTGAGAAACTATATTCAGGCAGTCTGAGAAACTCAATTCAAACAGTCTGAGAAACTACATTCAGGCGGTCTGCGAAACTACATTCAGGCAGTCTGAGAAACTAAATTTTAGCAGTCTGAGAAACTATATTCATGCGGTCTGAGAAAGTATATTCAGGCAGACCGAGAAACTACATTCAGGCAGTCTAAGAAACTACGCTCAGACGGGCTAAGAAAGAACGTTCAGGCAGTCTGAGAAAGTGAATTTAGACGGTTTAAGAAATTACATTCAGGCAGTCTGAGAAACTACACGCAGGCGGTCTGAGAAACTATGTTCAGGCGGTCTGAGAAACTACACTCAGGCAGTCTGAGAAACTACATTCAGGCAGTCTGAGAAACTACATTCAGGCAGTCTGAGAAACTACATTCAGGCGGTCTGAGAAACTACTCTCAGGCGGTCTGAGAAACTACATTCAGGCAGTCTGAGAAACTACATCAATGCAGTCTGAGAAACTACATTCAGGCAGTCTGAGAAACTACACTCAGGCGGTCTGAGAAACTACATTCAGTCAGTCTGAGAAACTACATTCAGGCAGTCTGAGAAACTACACTCAGGCGGTCTGAGAAACTACATTCAGGCGGTCTAACAAACTACATTCAGGCAGTCTGAGAAACTACATTCAGGCAGTCTGAGAAACTACACTCAGGCGGTCTGAGAAACTACATTCAGGCGGTCTGAGAAACTCCATTCAGGCGGTCTGAGATACAACATTCAGGCAGACCGAGAAACTACATTCAGGCGGTCTGAGAAACTATGTTCAGGCAGTCTGAGAAACTATATTCAGGCAGTCTGAGAAATTCCATTCAGGCAGTCTGAGAAACTATGATCAGTCAGTCTGAGAAACTACATTCAGGCAGTCTGAGAAATTACATTCAGGCAGGTTGAGAAACTCCATTCAGGCAGTCTGAGAAATTACATTCAGGCAGGTTGAGAAACTACGTTCAGATGGTCTGAGACACTACATTCAGGCGAACTGAGAAATTACATTCATATGGTCAAAGAAACTACATTCAGGTGGTCTGAGAAACTACATTCATGATGTCTGAGAAACTACATTCAGGCAGTCTGAGAAACTACATTCAGGCGGTCTGAGAAACTGCACTCAGGCGGTCTGAGAAACTACATTCAGGCGGTCTGAGAAACTACATTCAGGTGGTCTGAGAAACTACATTCAGGCAGTCTGAGAAACAATGTTCAGGCAGTCTGAGTAACTGTATTCAGGTTGTCTGAGAATCTATATTCCGACAGTCTGAGAAACAACATTCAGGCGGTCTAAGAAACTACATTCAGGCAGTCTGAGAAACTACATTAAGGCAGTCTGAGAAACTACACTCAGGCAGTCTGATAAACTACATTCAGGCAGTCTGAGAAACTACATTCAGGCGGTCTGAGAAACTACGTTCAGGCAGTCTGAGAAACTACATTCAGGCAGTCTGAGAAACTACATTCAGGCAGTCTGAGAAACTACACTCAGGCGGTCTGAGAAACTACATTCAGGCGGTCTAACAAACTACATTCAGGCAGTCTGAGAAACTACATTCAGGCAGTCTGAGAAACTACACTCAGGCGGTCTGAGAAACTACATTCAGGCGGTCTGAGAAACTCCATTCAGGCGGTCTGAGATACAACATTCAGGCAGACCGAGAAACTACATTCAGGCGGTCTGAGAAACTATGTTCAGGCAGTCTGAGAAACTATCTTCAGACAGTCTGAGAAACTATATTCAGGCAGTCTGAGAAATTCCATTCAGGCAGTCTGAGAAACTATGATCAGTCAGTCTGAGAAACTACATTCAGGCAGTCTGAGAAATTACATTCAGGCAGGTTGAGAAACTCCATTCAGGCAGTCTGAGAAATTACATTCAGGCAGGTTAAGAAACTACGTTCAGATGGTCTGAGACACTACATTCAGGCGAACTGAGAAATTACATTCATATGGTCAAAGAAACTACATTCAGGTGGTCTGAGAAACTACATTCATGATGTCTGAGAAACTACATTCAGGCAGTCTGAGAAACTACATTCAGGCGGTCTGAGAAACTGCACTCAGGCGGTCTGAGAAACTACATTCAGGCGGTCTGAGAAACTACATTCAGGTGGTCTGAGAAACTACATTCAGGCAGTCTGAGAAACAATGTTCAGGCAGTCTGAGTAACTGTATTCAGGTTGTCTGAGAATCTATATTCCGACAGTCTGAGAAACAACATTCAGGCGGTCTAAGAAACTACATTCAGGCAGTCTGAGAAACTACATTAAGGCAGTCTGAGAAACTACACTCAGGCAGTCTGATAAACTACATTCAGGCAGTCTGAGAAACTACATTCAGGCGGTCTGAGAAACTACGTTCAGGCAGTCTGAGAAACTACATTCAGGCAGTCTGAGAAACTACATTCAGGCAGTCTGAGAACCTACACTCAGGCAGTCTGAGAAACTACATTCAGGCGGTCTGAGAATCTACATTCAGACGGTCTGAGAAACTTGATTCATGCAGTCTGAGAAACTATATTCAGGGGGTCTGAGAAACTCCATTCAGGTAGTCTGAGAAACTACATTCAGGCAGTCTGAGAAACTACATTCAGGCTGTCTGAGAAACTACATTCAGACGGTCTGAGAAACTACATTCAGGCAGTCTGAGAAACTACATTCAGGCTGTCTGTGAAACTACATTCAGGCGGTCTGAGAAACTACGTTCAGGCAGTCTGAGAAACAACGTTCAGGCAGTCTGAGAAACTACATTCAGGCTGTCTGAGAAACTACATTCAGACGGTCTGATAAACTACATTCAGGCGGACTAAGAAACTACATTCAGGCTGTCTGACAAACTACATTCAGGCTGTCTGAGAAGCTACATTCAGACAGTCTGAGAAACTACATTCAAACGGTCTGAGAAATTACACTCAGGCGGACTAAGAAACTACATTCAGGCTGTCTGAGAAACTACATTCAGACGGTCTGAGAAACTACATTCAGGCAGTCTGAGAAACTATATTCAGGGGGTCTGAGAAACTCCATTCAGGCAGTCTGAGAAACTACATTCAGGCAGTCTGAGAAACTACACTCAGGCAATCTGAGAAACTACATTCATGCAGGCTGAGAAACTACATTGAGGGGGTCTGAGAAACTACGTTCAGACGGTCTGAGAAACTACATTTAGACGGTCTGAGAAACTCCACTCAGTCAGTCTAAAAAAACTCCATTCAGTCGGTATGAGAAACTACATTCAGACAGTCTGAGAAACTACATTCAGGCAGTCTGAGAAACTACATTCAGGCAGTCTGAGAAACTACATTCAGGCGGTCTGAGAAACTACATTCAGGCAGTCTGAGACACTACATTCAGGCAGTCTGAGAAACTACGTTCAGGCAGTCTGAGAAACTACATTCAGACGGTCTGAGAAATTACATTCAGGCAGTCTGAGAAACTACATTCAGGCAGTCTGAGAAATTACATTCAGGCAGTCTGAGAAACTATGATCAGTCAGTCTAAGAAACTACATTCATGCAGTTGAGAAACTACGTTCAGATGGTCTGAGAAACTCCATTCAGTCAGTGTGAGAAACTACGTTCAGGCAGTCTGAGAAACTACAATCAGGCAGTATGAGAAACTACAATCAAGCAGTCTGAGAAACTACATTCAGGCAGTCTGAGAAACTACGTTCAGGCAGTCTGAGAAACTACAATCAGGCCGTCTGAGAAACTACATTCAGGCAGTCTGAGAAACTACGTTCAGATGGTCTGAGAAACTACATTCAGGTTGTCGGAGAAACTACATTCAGGCGGTCTGAGAAACTACATTTAGGCTGTCTGAGAAACTACATTCAGGCGGTCTGACAAACTCTATTCAGGCAGTCTGAGAAACTACGTTCAGATGGTCTGAGAAACTACATTCAGACAGTCTGAGAAACTACATTCCGGCTGTCTGAGAAACTCCATTCAGGCGGTCTGAGAAACTATATTCAGGCAGTCTGAGAAATTACAATCAGGCTGTCTGCGAAACTATGATCAGCCAGTCTGAGAAACAACTTTCAGGCAGTCTGAGAAACTACATTCAGGCAGTTGAGAAACTACGTTCAGGCTGTCTGTGAAACTACATTCAGGCGGTCTGAGAAACTACGTTCAGGCAGTCTGAGAAACAACGTTCAGGCAGTCTGAGAAACTACATTCAGGCGGTCTGAGAAGCTACGTTCAGGCAGTCTGAGAAACTACATTCAGGCGGTCTGAGAAACTACATTCAGGCATTCTGAGTAACTACATTCAGGCAGTCTGAGAAACTACATTCATGCAGTCTGAGAAACTACATTCAGGGGGTCTGAGAAACTACATTCAGGCGGTCTGAGAAACTACATTCAGACAGTCTGAGAAACTATATTCATGCAGTCTGAGAAACTACATTCAGGCGGTCTGAGAAATTACATTTAGGCGGTCTGAGAAACTCCATTCAGGCAGTCTGAGAAACTCCATTCAGGCAGTCTGAAAAACTACATTCAGGCGGTCTAAGAAACTACTTTCAGGTGGTCTGAGAAACTATATTCTGGCAGTCTGAGAAACTAGATTCATGCAGTCTGAGAAACCACATTCAGGCGGTCTACGAAACTACTTTCAGGTGGTCTGAGAAATTCCATTCAGGCAGTCTGAGAAACTACATTCAGGCAGTTGAGAAACTACGTTCAGACGGTCTGAGAAACTACATTCAGGCGGTCTGAGAAACTACATTCAGGCGGTCTGGGAAACTATGATCAGTCAGTCTGAGAAACTTCGTTCAGATGGTCTAAGAAACTACTTTCAGGTGGTCTGAGAAACTAGATTCATCCAGTCTGAGAAACTACATTCAGACAGTCTAAGAAACTACATTCAGGCAGTCTGAGAAACTACGTTCAGACGGTCTGAGAAACTACGTTCAGGCGGTCTGAGAAACTATATTCCGGCAGTCTGAGAAACTACATTCAGGCAGTCTGAGAAACTCCATTCAGCCAGTCTGAGAAATTACATTCTGGCGGCCTAAGAAACTACACTCAGGCGGTCTGAGAAACTACGTTCTCGTGGTCTGAGAAACTACATTCCGGCCGTCTGAGAAACTACATTCTGACAGTCTGAGAAACTACATTCAGGCAGTCTGAGAAACTACATTCAGGCAGTCTGAGAAACTGTATTCAGGAAGTCTGAGAAACTACGTTCAGGCAGTCTGAGCAACTACATTCAGGCTGTCTGAGAAACTATATTCCGGGGGTCTGAGAAATGACATTCAGGAAGTCTGAGAAACTATGTTCTGGCAGTCTGCGAAACTATGTTCAGGTGGTCTGAGAAACTACATTCAGTGGTCTGAGATACTACATTCTAGCAGTCTGAGAAATTACATACAAGCGGCCTTAGAAACTACATTCAGGTGGTCTGAGAAACTACATATAGGCGTCTGAGATACTATGTTGAGTCAGTCTGAGAAACTACGCTCAGGCAGTCTGAGAAACTACATTCAGGCAGTCTGAGAAACAACATTCTGCTGGTCTGAGAAATTACATTCTGGCGGTCTGAGAAACTCCATTCAGGCAGTCTGAGAAACTACATCAGGCTGTCTGAGAAAATACATTCTGGCGATCTGAGAAACTACATTCAGACGGTCTAATAAACTACGTTCAGGCAGTCTGAGAAACTACTTTCAGGCAGTCTGAGAAACTACGATGAGTCAGTCTGAGAAGCTACATTCAGGCAGTCTGAGAAACTACGATGAGTCAGTCTGAGAAACTACTTTCAGGCAGTCTGAGAAACTACGATGAGTCAGTCTGAGAAACTACACTCAGGCTGTCTGAGAAACTACATTCAGGTGGTCTGAGATACTACGATGAGTCAGTCTGAGAAACTACTTTCAGCTGGTCTGAGATACTACGATGAGTCAGTCTGGGAAACTACACTCGGGCGGTCTGAGAAACTACGTTCTCGTGGTCTGAGAAACTACATTCCGGCAGTCTGAGAAACTACGCTCAGGCAGTCACAAAAAATATATTCAGGCAGTCTGAGAAACTACATTCAGGCGGTCTGTGAAACTACATTCAGGCAGTCTGAGAAACTACATTCAGGTGGTCTGAGAAACTACATTCAGGTATTCTGAGAATCTATGTTTTGGCAGTCTGAGAAACTAGATTCATGCAGTCTGAGAAACTACATTCAGGCGGTCTGAGAAACTACATGTTTGTTTGCGTCTGTGTGTGTATATGGGTGTATTGGTGTTTTTTGGTGCATGTGCGTATGGGTGTATTTGTATTTGTGTGTGTGCATGTGTATAGGGGTGTTTGGTGTTTCTGTGTGTGCAAATGTATATATATGGGTGTATTAGTGTTTGTGTGTCTGTATATGTATGTGTGTATATGGGTGTATTGGTGTTTGTGTGTGTGTATAGTTGTATTGGTGCTTGTGTGTGTGTGTGGGTATATTAGTGTTTATGTGTGTCTGTGTGTGTATGGGTGTATGGGTATATTGGTGTTTATGTGTGTCTGTGTATGGGTATATTGGTGTCTGTGTGTATGGGTGTATTGGTGTTTGTGTGTGTATGGGTGTCTTGATGTTTGTGTGTGTGTGTATGGGTGTATTGGTGTTTGTGTGTATGCGTGTATTGGTGTTTGTGTGTGTATGGCTGTATTGGTGTTTGTGTGTGTATGGGTGTATAGGTGTTTGTGTGTGTATTGGTGTTTGTGTGTGTGTGTATGGGTGTATTGGTGTTTATGTGTGTGTGTATATGGGTGTATTGATGTTTGTGTGTGTATATGGGTGTATTGGTGTTTGTGTCTGTGTATGGGTGTATAGGTGTTTGTGTGTGTGTATGGGTGTATTGGTGTTTGTGTATGTGTGTGTGTGTGTATATATGGGTGTATTGGTGTTTGTGTGTGTGTGTGTGTGTATGGGTGTATTGGTGTTTGTGTGTTTGTATGTATGGGTATATTGGTTTGTGTGTGTGTGTATATATAGGTGTATTGGTGTTTGTGTGTGTGTGTATGGGTGTATTGATGTTTGTGTGTGTATATGGGTGTATTGGTGTTTGTGTGTGTGTATGGGTGTATTGGTGTTTGTGTGTGTGTGTATGGGTGTATTGGTGTTTATGTGTGTGTGTATGGGTGTATTGGTATTTTTGTATGTGTGTATAGATGTATAGGTGTTTGTGTGGGTGTGTGTGTATGGGTGTATTGGTGTTTGTGTGTGTGTGTATGGGTGTATTGGTGTTTGTGTGTGTGTGTGTATGGGTGTATTGGTATTTGTGTGTGTGTGGGTGTGTGTGTGTGTATGGGTGTATTGGTGTTTGTGTGTGTGTGGGTGTGTGTGTGTATGAGTGTATTGGTGTTTATGTGTGTGTGTGTATGGGTGTATTGGTATTTGTGTGTGTGTGGGTGTGTGTGTGTATGGATGTATTGGTGTTTGTGTGTGTGTGTGTGTGTGTGTGTATGGGTGTATTGGTGTTTGTGTGTTTGTATGTATGGGTGTATTGGTTTGTGTGTGTGTGTACAGGTGTTTGTGTGGGTGAGTGTGTGTGTATATGGGTGGGTAGGTGTTTGTGTGGGTATGTGTATATGTATGGGTGTATAAGTGTTTGTTGGGGGTGTGTGTATGTGTCTCTCCCACTCACTGCTGAGTGCAGTGCACCGAGTGAGCTGTGAAGCCTCAGTGAGTGTTGATCTGAGCCCTGCCTGGCCTTGCTAACACAGATGGGGAAAAAAACATTCAAAAGAAAGGAATGAAAATGAATGTATCAGTTTGCATTGACCTAGACACGTTCAACCACAATGGCACTTACAGCCCTGCTGACCTTGCCAAGTGCTCCTTATTATCACCTAAGGACTTAGGAAACCTGGGACAGCCATCCTACTGACTGGTTAAGTCACAGTCTGATGTAGTCATCCTCTTGGAAATACTGTATACCTTAGTCTGGATCAGGTATTTCAATGTTCCTCACCAAGGTTGGGCTCTCCAACACCACTGCTGACTTCGCTGGATGGACTTTGAGAAGAGCTAGTAACTTCAGTCTGGGCAATGCTTGAGACACTGTGGGCCTTGAGCAACAGCAGCACCACAATGTGGAACTTCATTCTCCCATGACTGTCCATCAGGGAGATTAACCCTGGCTCTCACTCTGAGGCAGTGAGCACCTCATATCCACATATCCACAACACTCACAGAGACGTGGTTTCTCCCTATCTCTGTTTTGAGCCTATCTCCCCACACTGTCTATCTTTGTTTGAGACTGGCCCCCATGTGGAAGGCACAGTCTGTGGGCTGCAGCAGTTCCAAAAGACATCTTCTCCAGGGCAGCTAGGGATGGGCAGTAAATGTTGGCCTAGCCAGCAACACTCTCATCCCATGAACAAGTAAAATAACTACTCTCTTAAATGTGCTCACAGTCTCTTCAACCTTTCAATCCTTTGTTTAAGTGTACCTCAGGCAGTTGTTTAACAACACAGTTGTATTCAGTCACGACCACTTCCATCTGCTGAGCTCCCACTTCCTTTGAACAGGGTTAAAACAATGACTACAGATGCTGGAAACCAGATTCTGGAGTAGAGTGGTGCTGGAAAAGCACAGCAGTTCAGCAGCATCTGAGGAGCAGGAAAACTTGCTCCTGCTGTGCTCTTCCAGCACCATACTACTCCCACTTCCTTTGAACAGACAGGCACTCTTTTGAACGTGTGCGCACAGGAAAACATTCAAATAAAGGTGAAACTCATTGACAGTTAGCTGCTTAACAGCTACAATTTGGAGACAGTGAGAACTGCAGATGCTGGAGAGTAAGTGTGGTGCTGGAAAAAGCAATCGGCATCAGAGGGAAAGGGGAGTCCTCTTTTTATTTCATTTTTAATTTTTTTTTACCTGTTTGCTGCCTTCCTGCACATTCCTCATCCTGCTGCCTGGCAGGTTGCATCTTGATGTGCTCTCCTTCCTCCAAACACATCACATTAGGTCAATAATATTTTACTAAATGATTACCTTAAGCTTGGAGGTTGGCTAACTGAGTTTCTGCTTGAAAAAATACACAATGGAACAAGGGCTAACGCTCATTTGGATGTTTTGTGTTGGGAAAAGAAAATCACTTCCAAAGTTTTAACAGCTCTATAATTTTAAATAATGAAACTATTTATGACTGTTTAATGACCTTTAATGCACTTGCCAAATTTGTCACCTCAGTGGTTTAGGCGATTTTTCTATTCTGACTCAGCTTGCAGTATTTAAAAAGCAGGTACATATTTTTCCAATATTCAAATCTGTAAATTCAAGTCCGTTATTTTACACAATCATTAACTGTTTAGCTCTAAGTAAACTGAAAACAAGTTTTGTTTTTATTCCCAATCTTCAATTACCCTGAAGTTCTGACCAGCGAACTCAGTACAAAGACTAAAGCAGAGATGTTTATGAGCTGCACTGACTAATGCTCATATTAATAGTGAATATTGTTTCCAAATTGCTCATCTCCTTTCTGACCCTGATGGATCGGTATCCTTCCAGGATGTATAGTTTTGATTACACTTTTTGTTGCTGTTTAAAGTTAGTCAAGGTAAACTCTCCACGGTGTTATCAGACCTGTTTTCAGAGAGAGACAATTGGTGCTTGTTTAACCTGAGGGTCACCACATTTCGGGCAAGGGGAGAGGATCTGCATGGTAACTCCATCTGGTGTGGGAATTGAACCCATGCTGTTGGCTATTACTCTGTATCACCAACCAACTAACCAGCAAACCCAGCTAACTAACCCAGTTTGATATTGATAGCAAAACATGAGCCAACAATATTGTGTAAGTTTTACAATAAGAAATAATGATGTAGAGAGCATTCTATTGCCTATTAAAGGAAAATACAGTCACAAACAATTTGGTAAGAAAGTGCACATGAGTCAATACCCTCCCGCATTAGGCCCGATGGGAGCTGATGACAATCCTACCACCTTTCCACCTCTACCCTGAGTGAGTCAGTGACAGGAAGGCCCACTGTGCTGCTAAATGAACCACTTAAGGGGGCAATTGGTCCTTATTTAAGGGTCACATGCTGTTACCGCTGGCATTAATCCAACAGTAATTTAGGGTTGACCATGTAAGCAACAGAAGAAGCAAATCCCTGGGATCCCAAAGGGTGGTAGTGCCTGATTGAGGGAATAGCATCAAGAAAGTAGGAGTTCCCACTGAGAGTCACATGTTAGTAATCATATTTAGTGATGCCCTTCTACAACTCCCTCACAACCCTCAGACTGTGATACCCTCCCACTATCACTTACTTGTGGCTGGGATTCCAGTGATGATACTGGGTCCAAGGTGGGTGTCATACCCACATCAGACCCCCACCACCCCAGTGCTGCTGTTCAAAGGAGCTGCCAACTTCTGTCTCTTCGACATCTCTTCATGGATGGTGCTTCTACCTCCAGGGGTCCTGCTCCCAGGGAGTTCTCACTGTTGTCCAGTTCAGCGCCTGATTGCAGGAATCCTGTCTATAATGAATAGGGCCATTTTGCCAAAGTATACGATCAATAGATAACCGCGGCTGTTAAAGGTGTGCCTACGGTACGTGGACTGCAATGGTTTAAGAAGACAGCTCACTGCCACCTTCACACGGACAACTAGAGCTGGGTAATAAATACTGAACCAACCATGAAAACACATGCATTGCTCAGAGGAAGCTGGTAATGATGTCCTTCACAATGACTCTTCAACCATATGTCTTTGTTTGATATAATACTAGAAATCATTGGACACTAAAAAACTGAAACAGGTTATTCATCCTTCGCTTACAAATGATTAGAAAACCAAATCTCACATGAACCTCAACTGGTACTCTGCTCATATTAATAAACAACCTAAATTAACGCCTTTCTCAGTTAGCATCGTAAAACCAAGCAATTCTCTATTAAGTTAATTTAATTTGGTCAAAGTGTGAGCTCTTTCCAGTGCATCTGCTTTGCATGCATCTATATTTAATTGTTTGGAATGGTTGGTGATGATTCTTAGAGAACTATTTTTGCACAAGATCCCTCCATTCAAACCAATAGCATTGTAAGGAAAAGTTTGCTAAGTAATAGACAATGTGGTAAGCCAATAGTCTACTCCTTCTGTAATAACATTCTTGATGAAGGGCTTATGCCTGAAACATCGATTGTTCTGCTCCTCAGATGCTGCCTGACCTGCTGTGCTTTTCCAGCACCACACTCTCGACTCTGATCTCCAGCATCTGCAGCCCTCACTCTCTCCTAACAGCAGTAACTGCAGATTTAGCACAACATGATGCAAAAACTGGCGACAGAATTGTGATTATTCCACTCAATACATTTCTGATGATTATATGCTGCAACTTAATTTCCATCTCAAATTCATGTTCTGAAGGTGAGAAAAAAAGTACCTTTTTACTTCTTGCTCAAGTGTAAACTCAGGCAATATCTTTGCCACTAATTGTATGTTGTTGATTCAGTCTGGAGCATCCCACTCAATGCTCTGATTAGAAATCAAGGCTCATTTGTAATGACTTTTTTCAACGAAAAATAAATTCCAACCAGCAGTAACTGCCATTTCAAAGGATGACCGTGGTATATTGCAGTATCAAAATTAAATGGTCTTATCAATTTAGAGGTTTGAATCTTTCAGGTTGCTTTGGGTGAATGTGGATACTGGTGATTGCTTCATCAGTGAATTACTTCAGGGCAGCTCACGGTAGTGAAAAGCGAGTGTAGAAGCAGTGTTTATTCCAGTTCTGAGGAAGGGTCACTGGACCCAAAACATTGGCTCTGTTTCTCTCCCCACAAATACATTAGTGGCACTTAAACTGGAGGGGCACCAACGTCCTGGGTGGGAGAATTGCGAGAGCACTTTGAGAGGGTTTAAACTGGTTTGGCAGGGGGATGGGAACCAGAGCTACAGATCAGAGGAGAGGATAGTTGTTGAATGGGCAGAAATAGAATACAGAGAATCTGTCAGGAAGGGTACACAGTTGATAGGGCAAAGGGGATGGGTTAAAGTGTGTCTGTTTCAATGCAAGGAGTGTCAGAAATAAGAGTGATGAACTTAGCATATGGATCAGTACTTAGAACTAGGATGTTGTGGTCATAACGGAGATTTCACAGGGGCAGGAATGGTTGCTGGATGTTCCAGGGTTTAAATCTTTTACAAAGAATAGGGAAGGGGATAAATGAAGAGGGGGAGCAGCACTGTTAATTAAAGAGTGTATCACAGCCGCAGAAAAGGAGGTTGTTGAGGAGGGTTTGTCTACTGAGTCAGTATGGGTGGGAGTCAGTAACAGGAAAGGAGCAGTCACTTTATTGGGTGTTTTCTATAGATCCCCTCCAATAGCAGCAGAGAGATGGAAGAACAGATTGGACAGCAGGTCTTGGAAAGGTACAGATGTAACAGAGTCGTTGTTATGGGAGACTTCAACTTCCCCAACATTGATGGGAACCTCCTTAGTGCAGATGGTCTCGATGGAGCCAATTGTGTCAGGTGTGTCCAGGAAGGATTCCTGACTCAATATGTAGACAAGATGACTAGGTCCTGGGAGGCCATAATGGATTTGTTGCTCGGCAACAAGCTAGGCCAGGTGTCAGATCTTTTGGTTGGAGAACATTTTGGTGTCAGTGACCACAACTGCTTCACCTTTACCATAACCATGGAGAGGGATAGGAACAGACAGTATAGGAAGGTATTTGACTCGGGGAGGGGAAATTATACTGTTATTAGACAGGAGCTGTGGAGTATAAATTGGGAACAACTGCTCTATGGAAAAAGCACAACAGAAATGTGGAGGCTGTTTAAGGAGTGCTTGTTGCAAGTATTGGATACCTTTGTCCCACTGACACAGGCAAGCAATGGAAAGGTGAAGGAGCCTTGGATGACAAGAGAAGAGGAGCTTCTTGTCAAAAGGAAGGAGGACACTTACTTAAATGTTAAGGATCTGGCACAGCTTTAGAGGATTACTGGGTAGCTAGGAAAGAACTCAAATGGACAGATAACAGCTAGGAGGGTGCATGAAAAAGCCTTGGGGGGGAAGAATTAGGGAAAACCAAAAGCATTCTACACATATGTGAGCAATAAGAGAATGATCAGAGGGAGGGTAAGGCTGATCAGGGATAGTGGAGGGAACTAGTGCCTGGAGTCTGAAAAAGGTAGGGGAGCCCTAAAGGAGTTTTTTTGCTTCAGTATTCACTGGAGAGAGGGACCTTGTTGATAGTGAGAACACTGTGGACCAGGTTAATAGGCTTAAACAGATTGATATTAAGAAAGTGGATGTGCTGGAAATTCTGGGAAGCGTAAAGATAGATAAATCCCCAGGGTCAGACCAGATACATCCAAAGTTACTGCGGGAAGTGAGGAATCAGATTACTGTGCCTCTGGTGATGATCTTCGCATCCTCACTCTCCACGGGAGTAGTACCAGATGTTTGGCGGGAGGGAAATGTTGTTCCTCTGTTCAAGAAAAGGAATATGGAAGTCCCTGGGAATTACAGACCAGTCAGTCTTACGTCTGTGGTAAGCAAGGTACTGGAAAAGATTCTGAGAGATAGGATTTATAACTATTTGGAAAGACATTAAAGTTTGATTAAAGGCAGTCAGCATGGCTTTGTGAGGGACAGGTCATGCCTCACAAACCTTAATGAGTTCTTTGAGGATGTGACAAGACAGGTTGACGAAGGTTGAGCAGTGGATCTGGTGTAAATGGATTTCAGTAAGGCATTTGATAAGTTTCCCTACAGTAAGCTCATTCAGAAATTTCGGAGGTATGGGATATAGGGAATTTTGGCTGTCTGGATACAGAATTGGCTGGTCGAAAGAAGACAATGAGTAGTAATGAATGGAAAGTATTCCGCCTGGAGGTCAGTGACCAGTGTTGTCCCACAGGGATCTGTTCTTGGGCCTCTGCTCTTTGTAGTTTTTATAAGTGACTTGAATGAAGAAGTGGAAGGGTGGGTTAGTGAATCTGCCGATGACACAAAGGTTGGTGGTGTTGCAGATAGTGTTGAGGGCTGTTGCAGGCGACAACAGGACATTGACAGGATGCAGAGCTGGGCTGAGAAGTGGCAGATGGAGTCCAACCAGGATAAATGTGAAATGATTAATTTTGCAAAGCCAAATCTGAATGCTGAATACAGGATTAAAGACAGGATTCTTGGCAGGGTGGAGGAACAGTGGGATCTTGGGGTCCATGGACATAGATCCCTCAAAGTTGCTACCCAAGTAGCTAGGGTTGTTAAGAAGATGTATGGTGTTTTGGCTTTCATTAACGGGGGGATTGAGTTTAAGAGCTGCAAGGTTTTGCTGCAGCTTCATAAAACCCTGGTTAGACCACACTCGGAATATTGTATCCAGTTCTGGTCACCTCATTATTGGAAGGATGTAGATGTTTTAGAGGGGACGCAGAGGAGATTTACCAGGATGCTGCCTGGATTGGAAGGCTTGTCTTATGCAGATTACACCTCTTCCCACCCTACCTCCTGCAAAAATGCCATCCCGTATTCCCAATTTCTCCGCCTCCGCCGTACCTGCTCCCAGGAGGACCAGTTCCACCATAGGACACACCAGATGGCCTCCTTCTTTAGAGGCCGCAATTTCCCTTCCCACGTGGTTAAAGATGCCGTCCAACGCATCTCGTCCACATCCCGCACCTCCGCCCTCAGACCCCACCCCTCCAACCATAACAAGGACAGAACGTCCCTGGTGCTCACCTTCCACCCCACCAACCTTCCCATAAACCAAATCATCGCCGACATTTCCGCCACCTCCAAACAGACCCCACCACCAGGGATATATTTCCCTCCACACCCCTTTCCGCCTTCCGCAAAGACCGTTCCCTCCGTGACTACCTGGTCAGGTCCACATCCCCCTACGACCCACCCTCCCATTCTGGCACTTTCCCCTGCCACCGCAGGAACTGTAAAACCTGTGCCCACACCTCCTCCCTCACCTCTATCCAAGGCCCTAAAGGAGCCTTCCTCAGCCATCAAAGTTTTACCTGCACATCCACCAATATCATTTATTGTATCCGTTGCTCCCGATGCGGTCTCCTCTACATTGGGGAGACTGGGTGCCTCCTAGCAGAGCGCTTTAGGGAACATCTCCGAGACACCCGCACCAATCAACCAAACCGCCCCGTGGCCTAACATTTCAACTCCCCCCCCCACTCTGCCGAGGACATGGAGGTCCTGGGCCTCCTTCACCGCCGCTCCCTCACCACCAGACGCCTGGAGGAAGAACGCCTCATCTTCCGCCTCGGAACACTTCAACCCCAGGGCATCAATGTGGACTTCAACAGTTTCCTCATTTCCCCTTCCCCCACCTCACCCTAGTTCCAAACTTCCAGCTCAGTAACTGTCTCCTTGACTTGTCCGGACTTGTCCTAACTGCCTATCTTCTTTTCCACCTATCCACTCCACCCTCTCCTTCCTGACCTATCACCTTCATCCCCTCCCCCACTCACCCATTGTACTCTATGCTACTTTCTCCCCACCCCCACCCCCATCCTCCTCGAGCTTTTCTCTCCACACTTCAGGCTCACTGCCTTTATTCCTGATGAAGGGCTTTTGCCCGAAACTCCGATTTTACTGCTCCTTAGATGCTGCCTGAACTGCTGTGCTCTTCCAGCACCACTAATCCAGAGTCTGGTTTCCAGCATCTGCAGTCATTGTTTTTTACCTTATCCAGAGAGGCTGAGTGACCTTGGGGTTTTCACACAGGAGAGGAGGAAGAGAGGTGACTTGATAGAGACGTACAAGGTAATAAGAGGCAGAGATAGAGGAGATAGCCAGAGACCTTTCCCTAGGGCAGAAATGGCTGTCCCGAGGGGTCATAATTTTAAGGTGATTGAAGGAAGGTATGGGGGAGATGTCAGAGGTAGGTTCCTTACGCAGAGAGTGGTGGGTGTGTGGAATGCACTGCCAGCGGTGGGAGTAGAGTCAGAGACATTAGGGACATTTAAGCGACTACTGGACAAGCAAATGGACAACTTGTTCATGATGACGGTTGTGTAGGTTAGGTTGATCTTAGATTAAGATAAATGTTTGGTACAACATTGTGGCCTGAAGATCCTGTATTGTGCTTTACTGTTCTTTGTTCCATGTTCTACATGCTGCCAGACCTGCTGAGTTTCTCCAGCAAATTCTGTTTTTATTTGCTCCATTGAGTTGAATAATGCTCGGCTATACCTCTTCATCTCAAATACATGACACTTGCTCTTAAATATGACAAAGATTAACTACTTTTTTTTTGTCCTGACCTACCTCTCACACTACTAAATAAATCTCCTTTTCCTTTTATATTTGACAGTTGTGGGCTGTTTTGCAGATTATTAGTGGCTCACTATTTCCCCTCTGCAAGCCAAACTTTGTTGAAAAGGGAATAGGTTGAAGATGGAGTGATGAGAGCAATATGAGAGGGGAAATTTCCACATCAAAACACCCTAACCAGCTGATATCACCCTGCATCCCTGCACTTAGCACCAAGGTTTACTCACTTATCAATGAGGATCAAATGCAGTTTAAGTTTCATCCTTGTGTCCTCTTTTTAGCCATCCTTACTTCCTATTGATTGATTCTGGTTTGCTGTATCAGAATGTTTTCTCAACTTACAATCTTCCTCTTGGCTAGTGTATCTGGTTAAAGCTGCTTTGAAAAGTAAGGTTTCAGTGTGGAGGTCTCGGTGTGCTCGTGAGATTACAGCTACTGAATTCTGGTCAGGCAGCAGCCGAGGAGCAGGAGTGTCGATGTTTCAAGCATAAACTCTTCATCAGGAATGTGGGGGGCCCCAAGGGGGCTGAAAGGTAAATGGTTGGGGGGGGGGGGCTGCTGGGAATACGATAGGTAGATGAAGGTAGGGGGAGTGAAAGTGATAGGTCAGTGTGGAGGGTGGAGCCAATAGGTGGGGAGGACAGTTCAAGAGGGTGGTGCCAAGTCAGAGGGTTAGATCTGGAATGAGATGGGAGGAGGGGAAATAGGAAAACGGATTAAATCAATATTGATTCCATGTGGTTGGAGGGTCCCAAGGCAGAAGATGAGGCGTTCTTCCTCCAGTTGTCGGGTGGCTAGGATTTGGCAGTGGAGCCAGGATTTGTATGTCCTTAAGGAGTGGGAGGGGGAGTTGAGGTGGTCAGTCACAGGGCAGTGGAGTTGTCAGGTGTGTGTGTGTCCCAAAGATGTTCCCTGAAACCCTCCATGAGTTGGCACCTTATCTCCCCAATGTAGAGGAGACTGAGAGCAATGGACCCAGTAGATGAGGTGTTTGGATGTGCAGGAAAATCTCTGCTGGAGGTGGAAGGATCTTTTAAGGCCTTGGATGGAGGTCAGGGGCAAGGTGTGTGCGCAAGTTTCAAACCTATTGCAGTGGCAAGAGAAGTTGCTGGGAGTAGAGGATGGGTGGTGAGGGCAAAGGATCCAATGAGGGAATCGTGGAGGGAATGGTCTCTGCAGGATGCTGAAAGGGGTGGAAAGGAAAATATATCTCTACTGGTGGGGTCTGACTGTAGGTGGAGATCCTAGCTACCTTTCTCCCAGCCCACTCCCCTCCTATTTATCTCTCAGCTCCCTTTGCACGCTCCCAACATTCCTTATGAAGAGCTTATGCTTGAAACATTGACTCTCCTGCTCCTCAGATGCTGCCTGACCAACTGTGCTTTTCTAGCACCACACGTTTAGACTCTGATCTCCAGCATCAGCAGTCCTCATTTTCTGTGAGTGAATTCTATCGAATCAACTGATATATATTACCTTCGGTGCTGAATGTAATGTCAGTAATTTAACTATAAGATTAATGCACAGTTTTAATTACTCTCTATTTTTCTCCATGCAAAGTTACAACACAGATTGGTCCTTTCCCATTAACTCTGTTTGTTTACCATACTTCATTCCATTTGTCATGTTTTGGAGCTGCCAGAATGCCCAGAGAATTTCATTTCCCTCGCTATTTGTGATATCTGATGGTATAAACAATCTGATAGCCTTGAACCACAGATTACTAATGTGGAAATGTATCAAACTATTTTGAGTTTTTACCTATGTTTTGTTGCCTGAGCATACTTGTATTGTCTAGCTTTAGCAAGTTGTTCATGTGAATCAAGGTCAGAGATTGTTATGTTGTTCCTCAGACTGTTGTCAGCATGGCCAGTTTGTAATGCAGAGTGACAGCACCATCATGGGCTCAACTCCTGCACTAGCTAAGGTTACCATCATGGGCTCAACTACTGCACTAGCTAAGGTTACCATCATGGGCTCAACTCCTGCACTAGCTAAGGTTACCATCATGGGCTCAACTCCTGCACTAGCTAAGGGTACCATCATGGGCTCAACTCCTGCACTAGCTAAGGTTACCATCATGGGCTCAACTCCTGCACTAGCTAAGGGTACCATCATGGGCTCTCCTTTCCAACCTCACCCCTCACCTGAGGGCACGGTAACCTTCAGGTTCAATCCCCATCAGATGTCTCCCTCTAACGAGAGAGCAGCCCGATGATTTAGTCGGACAATGTCAACATCACCTTTTTTCTGCTTTTCAAAGTTTATCACTAATGACCATTGCAATGCTGAGTGCCTCCAGAAACAGTGGGCCAGGTAGTGTTTTGGATTTTCTTCATGCACAATTGGAACGGAAGAATAACTTTAGAAGGAATGCACTTCTGTTGGTGCCCCCATAGTGATTAACCGTGCATTGATGAAGGCGTTTTTAGATTAGTTTTGCCTCCCTATTAATGCTCAGATTTGCAGGTGAAGCCTTTTTGTAAAATCACAGGTTAATTAATTTGGTGCAGTATTCTTGGTAATGGCCTTTTAATGAAAGGAAACTTTGACAGGTTTTCTGCTGCAACACCGCTACATTTAAACTAAGTAGCGGGGGGGAGGGGACAAGCTGGATGTTTAAAAAGGAAATTGAAGGGGTAGTTAGAACAAGAGAAGTCAAGAAAGACAACTGTATCAAGGAGGCAGAAAACTGGAAAAGGCATCATGCTGTAAAGTTGAGTGAAATAAGGGTTGAGGGGAAGGGTGAGAGCAGTAACAAATTAAAAATTCTATATATGAATGCACGAAGCATTAGACACAAGGTGGATGAGCTTGAGGCTCTTTTGGAAATTGGCAGATACGATATTGTGGGGATAACTGAGACGTGGCTTCATGGGGACAGGGCCTGGGAAATGAATATTCAAGGCTACATGTGTTATCGTAAGGATAGACTGACGGGCAGAGGGGGTGGGGTGGCCTTGTTGGTAAGGGAGGATATTCAGTCCCTTGCGCGGGCGGACCTAGAGTCAGGGGATGTAGAGTCAGTGTGGATAGAGCTTCGAAACACTAAGGGTAAAAAGACCCTCATGGGAGTCATCTACAGGCCCCCAAACAGTAGTCTGGATGTTGGAGGTAAGTTGAATCAGGAGCTGAAATTGGCTTGTCGCAAAGATGTTACTACAGTTGTTATGGGGGATTTTAACATGCAGGTAGACTGGGAGAATCAGGATGGTATCGGGCCTCAAGAAAGAGACTTTGTGGAGTGCCTCAGAGATGGATTTTTAGTGCAGCTGGTGCTGGAGCCGACCAGGGATAAGGCGATTCTGGATCTGGTATTGTGTAACGAACCAGAATTGGTCAGTGACCTCGAAGTGAAGGAGCCATTGGGAAGTAGTGACCATAATACAATAAGCTTCAATCTGCAATTTGAGAGGGAGTGGGTACAATCTGAAGTGACAATATTTCAGTTGAATAAAGGGAAATATGGAGCTATGAGGGAGCAACTGGCCAAAGTTCAATGGTTTAATACCTTAACAGGGAAGACCGTGGAGGAACAATGGCAGATATTTCTGTGTATAATGCAGAAGATGCAGGATCAGTTCATTCCTAAAAGGAAGAAAGATCCCAGGAGGAGACATGGGCGGCGTTGGCTGACAAGGGAAGTAAAGAAACATATAAGGTTAAAAGAGAAAAAGTATAACTTAGCGAAGATAAGCGGGAAAACGGAGGACTGGGAAGCTTTTAAAGAACAACAGAGGATTAGTAAGAAGGAAATACGCAGAGAAAAAATGAGGTACGAAGGTAAACTGGCCAAGAATATAAAGGAGGATAGTAAAAGCTTTTTTAGGTATGTCCAAGGCAAAAAAATGGTTAGGACAAAAATTGGGCCCTTGAAGACAGAAGCAGGGGAATATATTACTGGGAACGAAGAAATGGCAGAGGAATTAAATGGGTACTTCAGATCTGTGTTCACTGGGGAAGACACAAGCAATCTCCCTGAGGTAACAGTGGCTGAAGGACCTGAACTTAAGGGAATTTCTATTTGCCAGGATTTGGTGTTGGAGAGACTGTTAGGTCTGAAGGTTGATAAGTCTCCGGGACCTGATGGCCTGCATCCCAGGGTACTGAAGGAGGTGGCTCGGGAAATCGTGGATGCGCTGGTGATTATTTTCCAGAGTTCAATAGAATCGGGGTTGGTTCCTGAGGATTGGAGGGCGGCTAATGTTGTGCCACTTTTTAAGAAGGGTGGGCGGGAGAAAGCAGGAAATTATAGACCAGTTAGTCTGACCTCAGTGGTGGGAAAGATGCTGGAGTCTATTATAAAGGATGAAATTACGGCACATCTGGATAACAGTAACAGGATAGGACAGAGTCAGCATGGATTTATGAAGGGGAAATCATGCTTGACTAATCTTCTTGAATTTTTTGAGGATGTAACTCGGAAGATGGACGAGGGAGATCCAGTGGATGTAGTGTACCTGGACTTTCAGAAAGCTTTTGATAAAGTCCCACACAAGAGGTTAGTGAGTAAAATTAGGGCGCACGGGATTGGGGGCAAAGTACTAGATTGGATAGAGAATTGGTTGGCTAACAGGAAACAAAGGGTAGTGATTAACGGCTCCATTTCGAAATGGCAGGCAGTGACCAGTGGGGTACCGCAGGGATCCGTGCTGGGACCGCAGCTTTTTACAATATATGTAAATGATATAGAAGATGGTATCAGCAATAACATTAGCAAATTTGCTGATGACACAAAGCTAGGTGGTAGGGTGAAATGTGATGAGGATGTTAGGGGATTACAGGGTGACCTGGACAAGTTAGGTGAGTGGGCAGATGCATGGCAGATGCAGTTTAATGTGGATAAATGTCTGGTTATCCACTTTGGTGGCAAGAACAGGAAGGCAGATTACTACCTCAATGGTATCAAATTAGGTAAAGGGGCTGTTCAGAGAGATCTGGGTGTTCTTGTCCACCAGTCAATGAAGGCAAGCATGCAGGTACAGCAGGTCGTGAAGAAGGCTAATAGCATGCTGGCCTTCATAACAAGAGGGATTGAGTATAGAAGCAAAGAGGTGCTTCTGCAGCTGTACAGGGCCCTGGTGAGACCACACCTGGAGTACTGTGTACAGTTCTGGTCTCCAAATTTGAGGAAAGACATTCTGGCTATTGAGGGAGTGCAGCGTAGGTTCACGAGGTCAATTCCTGGAATGGCAGGATTGCCTTACACGGAAAGACTGAAGCGACTGGGCTTGTATACCCTTGAGTTTAGAAGACTGAGAGGGGATCTGATTGAAACGTATAGGCTTATGAAAGGACTGGACACTCTGGCAGGAGGGAACATATTTCCGTTGATGGGGGAGTGCCGAACCAGAGGACACAACTTAAAAATACGGGGTAGACCATTTAGGACAGAGATGAGGAGAAACTACTTCACACAGAGAGTGGTGGCTGTGTGGAATGCTCTGCCCCAGAGGGCAGTGGAGGCCCAGTCTCTGGATTCTTTTAAGAAAGAATTGGATAGAGCTCTTAAAGATAGTGGAGTCAAGGGGTATGGAGATAAGGCTGGAACAGGATACTAATTAGGAATGATCAGCCATGATCATATTGAATGGCGGTGCAGGCTCGAAGGGCAGAATGGCCTACTCCTGCATCTATTGTCTATTGTCTATTGTCTATTGACACTTTATGGAGCATGGTGCTTGTGACAAGAGGTGTTTTTCATGCTCACAAGAAGGAAGGCAGCAGTAATTACTGATGCCAATGACAGATAAAAAAGAGGCTGAGGTAGAGACATGGTCCAGTCCAGTAGCTCCAACAAATGGAAGGAAGTATGGTTAACAATTAAAGTTAAAGGGAAAGAAGAGCAGGATCATTGTAATATTGCACACAGAATACCCTGAGATTCAAAGGTCATGTGAATGTAACAGTACCTCTGAGTGAGACAGCAGTCTCTCACTGTGATGTAAGTGCAGCTTCATAGCTCTGAGAAAGTAGATAGGACAGTGGAGGCAGTGTTTGGTATGCTTTCCTTTATTGGTCAGAGTATTGAGTACAGGAGTTGGGAGGTCATGTTGCAGTTGTACAGGACATTGGTTAGGCCACTTTTGGAATATTGTGTGCAATTCTGGTCTCCTTCCTATCGGAAAGATGTGAAACTTGAAAGGGTTCAATAAAGATTTACAAGGATGTTGCCAGGGTTGGAGGATCTGAGCTACAGGGAGAGGCTGAACAGGCTGGGGCTGTTTTCCCTGGAGCGTCGGAGGCTGAGGGGTGACCTTATAGAGGTTTACAAAATCATGAGGGGCATGGATAGGATAGGATAAATAGACAAAGTCTTTTCCCTGGGGTCAGGGAGTCCAGAACTGGAGGGCATAGGTTTAGGGTGAGAGGGGAAAGATATAAAAGAGACCTAAGGGGCAACTTTTTCATGCAGAGGGTGGTATGTGTATGGAATGAGCTGCCAGAGGAAGTGGTAGAGGCTGGTACAATTGCAACATTAAAGAGGTATTTAGATGGGTATATGAATAGGAAGGGTTTGGAGGGATATGGGCTGGGTGCTGGCAGGTGGGACTAGATTGGGTTGGGATATCTGGTCGGCATGGACAGGTTGGACTGAAGGGGTCTGTTTCCATGTCGTACCTCTCTATGACTCTATGACTCTAATCACATGCGTTATTGTAAAAATAGGATATAACTTATGTTAAAAACAGAGTAACCATGAGTATTTAATTGAAAACGGGTCAATAAAGAGAAAGGATGATCATCATTTTGAACAGTTCACTGGCAGCACGGGATCAAATTTATTTTGCACAGAATCCTCTAAATAATGACATTACTTGAGACTAAGTTGTATTGTAAATATTTTTAACCAAGTTGCTCAGAGATGTTGTGACACTCTTCTGGAGTGGAGACACTACCATCGAGTCATAAGAGCCTTTCGAAGTTGTATTGTCAGGTTGTCAATGGCAATGACAGACCATTAAATAACAACCATCCCAGTGAACCACAACAAGAACGTGGCCTTCTATATTACTGCTCAGAAGTACAGAGATATAATGACATGATTTAAGGAGAAAAAGAAATATTGAATGCCAGACAGCTTGGAAGAAAAGAAGAGGGAGAGTGTTAAAAGGAAAATGCTGCAGATGCTGAAAATCTGAAATCAAAACAGAAAGTACAGATGAACTCAGCAGGTCTTGCAGCATCTGTGGAGAGCGAAACAGAGTTAACATTTCGAGTCTGTGATGACTTTTTTTGGAAAGGAGGGAGGGTTATGTTTTGACCATAAGGCATAGGTTTGACCATGGTCAAAAAGAGGGATATTGTGAAAGTGTCAGAGAGCAATGGGAATGGGAGCCCGAGGCAGGAACTTACAGAGGGTTGGGTAAGATGGATGAACGAACAAACAGTATGAATAAAATGGTGTGTTCAAGAGAAAAGAATCACTTGATTTTTGAGGCTTGGACTTTGGGTAAAGGAAGGCTGAAGGATATCCCGGGGATAAGTCATGATGAGCTCGTTTCAGAAACCCAAATTATTGCTAAACTTTATGACATCCTTCAAATTACTTTACAAAGTAATGTACAGAAATCATTTCATCATTTAAAATGTTCATCCAAATGTACAGAGAAAAAATATTCACAGAAACAGTCAGCAGGTGTTTATTCCTAAAAGGATTATGTTTTTAAAAATGAGGTTGCAATTTTATGTTTGTACCTTTGTGTGTAGTGAAAGACAGACAACAAAGAGTGGTGGCCTCGAGACTCAGAGTGGAATCCAGCCAAAAGGAAAAGAAAAGACTGGTATTTCAGCCATTGTGTGCTCTCCTAAAGCTTATTGCCAACTCATCTTCCAACCCATTATATGAGATTTAATTTAACCTGCTATGCAATTAATTCAGATGTTCCGCTTACTTTTCTCATGGCAGAATCCCTCACACAATGCCTTATTTAAATATTAATCAGTCCTCTTTCAATTAGGACTAATTTGCTTCACAGGGTTTCTCTCATTTTATGATTGCAGGAAAATGGAGGTAACTTGCAGCATTTGAGCATAATTAACATGGTATTTTTACAATACTGATACATCAAATGGGACCCTAATGAACCCTGTTGATTTCATTTAGCAAAGCCTGCCTCAAAGTTATAATTAAGACCAAAGCTGCCACCATTTCTTTGAATTGCTACATAAGATTGTTAAAAATAGAATTATTGTATACCATATCACTCACTTTCTTCATGAAATGTTACCGTACATGGAGTTTCCAGAAGAACGTTAGTTAAACAGAGTTTAGCTGTTTCCATTTTCCATTTATCGTTCTTTTACAGGGTTCTAAATCAGACTATTTGTGGACACAAAGCTATGAATCATTCAAACAAAGACATTTAAAATCTGGTTCCACGCTTTCAGATATAAGTATGACCCGACAGTGTCTATGAGGACCCACAGAAATGTGGATTGCTGAAGTGATTGTGCCTTTTGAAATTTCCTGCTTTACAATACAGGCATATACTTTCCAACATGGATTCACAGAGTCAGGAAATGTCATGGTTCACCACAGGCTTCGCTGGGAAAAATGGGATATCTTTTCCAGAGGCTGGTGGGAAAAGAGGGTTGGGTGAGTGTGTGCTGGAGCCAAACTTACCGCCACCATAGACCTGTGTGAGGGCATGGTTATTAAAAAGATCCACAATAGAACACTGAGATTTTAAATATCAAACTCCCATGCCACAAACCCCTTCACATCTCCACCGAACCCTTCAAGTCATGGGAACCCATTCTTTCACCAACCTCAATGACCCCTTCTTAGTCTCCATGTAAACCTGTGTCCTTTCTACAGACTTCCCATTGTCCTTCATACCTTATCTGCCAATCTATACTCCTTCTTGATCTTCAAGGCCAGTTAGAACCTTTACACAGGCTAATGATATGAGGTATGCCACTTAGGACTGCGATGAGGAGAAATTTCTTCACCCAGAGAGTGGTGAACCTGTGGAAGGCTTTACACAGAGGGTTCCTGAGGCTGAAACATTAAGTGCTTTCAAGAAGGAGTTAGGTATAATTCTTAGGGCTAAAAAGATCAAAAAGTACAGGGAAAAAGTGGGTACAGGGAGAAACCGAGGAGCTTTGATGGCCGACCAGCCGTGATCAGACTGAATGTTGGAGCAGGATCGAGGGGCTCAATCTTATTTTCTATGTTTCTGTGTTTTGTCGTTTATTGCCAAACTCAGGCCTAAACAAGAAGCCACACTCAGCAGCCTTTGCCTTTATACCTCATACCTACCGAGGCAGATCATAGAGTGAAAACAAATATCTATTACAGACTTCATTATACAAAAATGGATGGTATGGTGGCTCAGTAGTTAGCACTGCTGCCTCACAGCACCAAGGACTCGGGTTCGATTCCCACTCAGGTAACTGTCTGTGTGGAGTTTGCACGTGCTTCCCATGTCTGTGTGGGTTTTCTCCCACAATCCAAAGATGTACAGGCCAGACACATTGGCCATGCTATACTGCCCATAGTGTTAGGTACATTAGTCAGGTGGGAATGGGTCTGGGTAGGTTACTCTTTGGGTTGAAGGGCCTGTTTTCACACTGTAGGGAATCTAATTTTTAAAAAATGATAAAAACCTATTCAATTAAATCTCCTCAAAGACTTAATCCTTTGTATCAACAAATATTTGTATTTGTGGCCCCACATTAAAGACAGTTAATCACTTAATAATCTCTCAGAACTGTCAGTCAGACAGTGAACTAACAGTCTCCCACTGTGATAATGATAAGTTGTGGAAGCAATCAAGAAATGAAGGACAAAATTCAATTTGCCTTCCTAATTACTTATTGTACCTGCAGACCAACCTCTGTGATTCAACATATTGTATATTCAAGCTGTGTAATTACCTTTAAAACTGATGCAATGATATTTTATTTTCATTAACATGTATGAATTTACATATGTCAATATGTAAGGCCATGAATCACATTGGTGCCTCTTGCAATTAATAGAAATAAACTGTTGGCCATAAAATCAATCTGTAACTCTTAACGCCAGGACAGTGGACCTGAAAGAAATTCAGAAACAATGGAAAAGGTACATCACAAGATCTACAAGAAATGACAAAGGAAATTCAATGACCTCACAAGAGTGGTCCAGGCTAGTGGCATCTTTAAACACAGGTGAGGAGCCGGAGGACTGGAGGGTTGCTCATGTTGTCCCCCTGTACAAGAAGGGTAGTAAGGATATTCCAGGTAACTACAGACCAGTGAGTCTGATGTCAGTGGTGGGAAAGTTGCTGGAGAAGGCACTGAGGGATAGGATCTATTTATATTTAGAAAAGGATGGGCTTATCAGTGATAGGCAACATGGTTTTGTGTGGGGGAGATCATGCCATCCTAACTTAATGGAGTTCTTTGAGGAAGTGACCAAGTTGTTAGGTGAAGGAAGGGCTGTTGATGTCATATACATGGACTTTAGTAAGGTGTTTGATAAATTTCCCCATGGTAAACTAATAGAGAAAGTGAAGTCACATGGTGTGCAGGGTGTTCTAGCTCGGTGGATAAAGAACTGGTTGAGCAGCAGGAGACAGAGAGTAGTTGAAGGGAGTTTCTCGAAATGGAGAAAGGAGACCAGTGGTGTTCCACAGGGATCAGTGTTGGGGCCACTGTTGTTTGTAAAATATATAAATGATCTGGAAGAGGGCACTGTTGGTATGATCAGCAAGTTTGCAGATGACACGAAGATTGGTGGAGTAGCAGAAAGCCTAAGGGACTGTCAGAGGATACAGGAGGATATAGATAGACTGGAGAGTTGGGCAGAGAAGTGGCAGATGGAGTTCAATCCAGGCAGATGTGAGGTGATGCATTTAGGCAAGTCTAATTCTAGAGCGAATTATACAATGAATGGTAGAGCCTTGGGAAAAGTTGATGGGCAGAGATCTGGGAGTGCAGGTCCATTGTACCCTGAAGGTTACTGCACAGGTGGATAGAGTGGTCAAGAAAGCATATAGTATGCTTGCCTTCATTGGACGGGGTATTGAGTATAAGAGCTGGCAAGTCATGTTAAAATTGTACAAGACATTGGTTCAGCTGCATTTAGAATACTGTGTACAGTTCTGGTCGCCACATTACCGAAAGGCTGTGGACGCTTTGGAGAGGGTGCAGAGAAGGTTTACGAGAATGTTGCCTGGTATGGAAGGTGCGAGCTATGAAGAGAGTTTGAGTAGATTAGGTTTGTTTTCATTAGAAAAAAGGAGATTAAGAGGGGACCCGATTGAGGTTTACAAATCATGAAGGATATCGACAGGGTGGATAGAGATAAGCTTTTTCCCAGGGTGAAGGATTCAATAACGAGGTCACATGTTCAAGGTGAGAGGTGGAAAGTTTAAGGGGGATACATGCAGCAAGTACTTCACACAGAGGGTGGTGGGCGTCTGGAAGGCATTGCCAGCCGTTGTGGTAGGGGCAGGCACAGTAGATTCATTTAAGATGCGTCTGGACAGATGCAGGAGTAGGTGGGGAGCAGAGGGATACAGATGGTTAGGAATTGGGTGACACGTTTAGACAGTGGATTTGGATTGGCTCAGGCTTAAAGGGCCGAAGAACCTGTTCCTGGGCTGTAAATTTTCTTTGTTCTTTGTAATGGCATTAGCTATCGTTTAGGCTTTGAAATTAACATTCACTCTAATTTTTAAGGTAATATTTGAACAAATGACGGGAATCGATGCAAACTCATACAATGAACTAAAACAAAATTTAACAAATTTCTATGACAGATCCTTACTTTGTGTATTCCCCGTGAAAGAGCATGTGTTATAAAATACTTTAGAAATTCAGAAAAGCAGTTATGAGGGCTCTGACTATTGACTGAAGAGTGCTGTTTTGTGCAATATTTTAATATCCGCCAGTGATGTATTTCTGTTGAGATGCTCGATTAATGATTCATACTTCAATGAGAGATTAATTAAAACAATTACCTGAATCATAGCTAAACTTCAGCCTCTGTCTTTTATCGTAACATTTCGAATTTGCAGTATATCTGTTATATCAGCTACACCCACGATAGATGCAATATGAAAAATGAGTATTAATATCATAACAGGTAGCTTACAAGAAATCTAACCACTATCTAAACAGTTCACCAAAGAAATTAATTTTGCAACTAGACATGTGTCACTTTGGTCAAAGCATAATGTTGACAACTTACTATTAAAGAGTTTAGCAATTAAAGTTTCATTCTATTCCACTTAACTATTCATTTTATTTTGAAACAGAATATTGCTATAATGCTTGAAATCCATTTTACTCGATAATCAATGAAGACGTGAGACGGTAACTATTTGCTGTTGAAATCAGGTGATAATATCAGCTTGACGACCTTTGTTAAACTTGAGTCACTGCAGCAGAAATTGGACAACATTGTTCCTGCTTTGTATCTGTAATCATTTCTGGTGCCAATGGAGACCTGAACCCATTTCCTGGGTTTCACACAGTTGCCAACTTCAACTTTAAAGAAGGCACGTTTTTAGGGGAAAAGATAGAAAACCTTTACATATCAAATATATATAATGCATATGTCAACATAAATATATTCAGTATGTGTTGTAGCAAACTGATAATAGCGATTGGAAGCTGTCTGACCTGCTGTGCTTTTCCAGCACCACACTAACCTTGACTCTAATCTCCAGCATGTGCAGGACCCACTCCCGCCTAGTTGATAATAGTGATGCTTGTCTATTTTTTAATTATTAACATATAATCTCAGTTGTTCTAAATTTATTATAGTTTCCCCATATTTTCTTTTATTATTTTCTTTTATTTTCTGGAAACAAACTAATATCTAGACCACAAGAACAGGATCAGGACCATGCACCCCTCAGGCCTGTTGCACCATTCAGTAGGACCATGGTTGATCGAACATTCCTCAAGTCCCCATGTAGTCAGCCTGTTGGATAAATCAGCATGGGCTCCAGGTCACCAACGAAATCTAGTGTGCACTACTTAAAGCTGGTCCGTACCTCATATAGGAGAGCTGTGCTATGATTGGAGAAGTATTGAGAGATATGCAGGAAGGCAATCTGATAGAAAACAGGTAGAATTGGAGGTCAGGGCTAGGATGTGCAAAAAATGACAAAGGAAGTTCAATGACCTCACAGACTACTAAATGACATCTACTAACAGCATCTTTTACAGATTGCACCACGTGCTTCAACCATTATTCAATTCAACAACGACAGCAACCACTGTCCAACAATGCTTGAGGCAGTACGGTGGCTCAGTAGTTAGCACTGCAGCCTCACAGCACCAAGGACCTGGGTATCATTCCAGCCCCAGGCGACTCTCTGTGTGGAGTTTGCACATTCTCCCCGTGTCTGTGTGGGTTTTCTCCAGGTACTCCGGTTTCCTCCCACAGTCCAAAGATGTGCAAGGTAGGTGGATTGGCCATGCTAAATTGCCCATAGTACCCAGGGATGCGTAGTTTGGTGGATTAGGCAAGGAATTATAGGGTTACAGGGAAAGGGTAGATGGATGGGTCTGGGTGGGTTGCTGTTCAAATGGTCAGTTTGGACTTGTTGGGCCGAATGTCCTGTTTCCACACTGTTGGGATTCTATTCTAATGTGCATTAATCAGGACGAATGCCTCATATTAAGATGCTCCACTGCACCTTTACAGACCGATCACTACTGCAAGGCTCATTTCACAGCCTGCACACACTGTGAGCTATTCAACCATGGTAGCAAAGTCATCACATCATTTGTTTTAAAGTGATTACCAAATTTACAGGCCTGCCCAGAAACTGCATGCAGATGTGTGACACACTAGCCAGCCTGGGAATTAGCTCAATGGGGGATGGGGAAGTGGATTAGCTCAATGGGGGACGGGGAAGTGGATTATCTCACTGAGGGACGGGGATGGGGATTATCTCACTGGGGGATGGGGAAGTGGATTAGCTCACTGAGGGACGGGGATGGGGATTATCTCACTGGGGGATGGGGATGTGGATTAGCTCACTGGGGGATGGGGATGTGGATTAGCTCAATGGGGGATGGGGAAGTGGATTAGCTCACTGGGGATGGGGATGTGGATTAGCTCACTGGGGGATGGGGATGTGGATTAGCTCAATGGGGGATGGGGAAGTGGATTAGCTCACTGGGGATGGGGATGTGGATTAGCTCACTGGGGGATGGGGATGTGGATTCGTTCAATGGGGGATGGGGAAGTGGATTAGCTCAATGGGGGATGGGGATGTGGATTAGCTCACTGGGGGATGGGGATGTGGATTAGCTCACTGGGGGATGGGGATGTGGATTAGCTCAATGGGGGATGGGGAAGTGGATTAGCTCACTGGGGGATGGGGATGTGGATTAGCTCACTGGGGGATGGGGATGTGGATTAGCTCACTGGGGATGGGGATGTGGATTAGTTCACTGGGGGATGGGGATGTGGATTAGCTCACTGGGGGATGGGGATGTGGATTAGCTCACTGGGGGATGGGGATATGGATTAGCTCACTGGGGGATGGGGATATGGATTAGCTCACTGGGGGATGGGGATGTGGATTAGCTCAATGGGGGATGGGGAAGTGGATTAGCTCACTGGGGATGGGGATGTGGATTAGCTCACTGGGGGATGGGGATGTGGATTCGTTCACTGGGGGATGGGGATGTGGATTAGCTCAATGGGGGATGGGGAAGTGGATTAGCTCACTGGGGGATGGGGATGTGGATTAGCTCAATGGGGGATGGGGATGTGGATTAGCTCACTGGGGGATGGGGATGTGGATTAGCTCACTGGGGATGGGGATGTGGATTAGTTCACTGGGGGATGGGGATGTGGATTAGCTCACTGGGGGATGGGGATGTGGATTAGCTCACTGGGGGATGGGGATATGGATTAGCTCACTGGGGGATGGGGATATGGATTAGCTCACTGGGGGATGGGGATGTGGATTAGCTCAATGGGGGATGGGGAAGTGGATTAGCTCACTGGGGAATTGGGGAGTTGGATTAGCTCACTGGGTGATGGGGATGTGGATTAGCTCACTGAGGGATGGGGATGTGGATTAGCTCACTGGGGAATTGGGGATGTGGATTAGCTCACTGGGTGATGGGGATGTGGATTAGCTCACTGGGGGATGGGGATATGGATTAGCTCACTGGGGAATTGGGGAGTTGGATTAGCTCACTGGGTGATGGGGATGTGGATTAGCTCACTGAGGGATGGGGATGTGGATTAGCTCACTGGGGAATTGGGGAGTTGGATTAGCTCACTGGGTGATGGGGATGTGGATTAGCTCACTGGGTGATGGGGATGTGGATTAGCTCACTGGGGAATTGGGGAGTTGGATTAGCTCACTGGGTGATGGGGATGTGGATTAGCTCACTGGGTGATGGGGATGTGGATTAGCTCACTGGGGAATTGGGGATGTGGATTAGCTCACTGGGTGATGGGGATGTGGATTAGCTCACTGGGGGATAGGGATATGGATTAGCTCACTGGGGAATTGGGGAGTTGGATTAGCTCACTGGGTGATGGGGATGTGGATTAGCTCACTGAGGGATGGGGATGTGGATTAGCTCACTGGGGAATTGGGGAGTTGGATTAGCTCACTGGGTGATGGGGATGTGGATTAGCTCACTGGGGAATGGGGAGTTGGATTAGCTCACTGGGTGATGGGGATGTGGATTAGCTCACTGGGGGATGGGGATGTGGATTAGCTCACTGGGTGATGGGGATGTGGATTAGCTCACTGGGTGATGGGGATGTGGATTAGCTCACGGGGGATGGGGATGTGGATTGGTTTACTCAGATTGAGGATGTTGATTAGCTCAGGGTGGCTCGGGATGTGGATTAGCTCTCTGGGATTGAGGATGTGGATTAGCTCATTGGGAAATGGGGATATGGATTAGCTCACTGGGGGATGGGGATGTGGATTAGATCACTGGGATTGAGGATGTGGATTAGCTCAGTGGGGGATGGGTATGAGGATTAGCTCACTGGGATTTTGGAGGTGAATTAGCTCACTGGGGGATGGGGATGTGGATTAACTCACTGGGGGATGGGGATGTGGATTAACTCACTGGGGGATGGGGATGTGGATTAGCTCACTGGGGGATAGGGATGTGGATTAGCTCACTGGGGGATAGGGATGTGGATTAGCTCACTGGGGAGTGGGGATGTGGATTAACTCACTGGGGGATGGGGATGTGGATTAGCTCACTGGGGGATGGGGATGTGGATTAGCTCACTGGGGGATGAGGATGTGGGTTAGCTCACTGGGGGATGGGGATGTGGATTAGCTCACTGGGGGATGAGGATGTGGGTTAGCTCACTGGGGGATGGGGAAGTGGATTAGCTCACTGGGGGATGGGGATGTGGATTAGCTCACTGGGGAGTGGGGATGTGGATTAGCTCACTGGGGGATAGGGATGTGGATTAGCTCACTGGGGAGTGGGGATGTGGATTAGCTCACTGGGGGATGGGGATGTGGATTAGCTCACTGGGGGATGGGGATGTGGATTAGCTCACTGGGGGATGGGGATGTGGATTAGCACACTGAGGGATGGGGATGTGTATTAGCTCACTGGGGGATGAGGATGTGGATTAACTCACTGGGGAATGGGGTGTGGATTAGCTCACTGGGGGATGGGGATGTGGATTAACTCACTGGGGGATGGGGATGTGGATTAGCTCACTGGGGGATGGGGATGTGGATTAACTCACTGGGGGATGGGGATGTGGATTAACTCACTGGGGGATGGGGATGTGGATTAGCTCACTGGGGGATGGGGATGTGGATTAGCTCACTGGGGGATGGGGATGTGGATTAGCTCACTGGGGGATGGGGATGTGGATTAGTTCACTGGGGGATGGGGATGTGGATTAGCTCACTGGGGGATGGGGATGTGGATTAGCTCACTGGGGGATGGGGATGTGGATTAGCTCACTGGGGGATGGGGATGTGGATTAGCTCACTGGGGGATGGGGATGTGGATTAGCACGCTCGGATTGAGGATCTGGATTAGCTCACTGGGGGAAGGGGATGTGGATTAGCTCACTGGGGGAAGGGGATGTGGATTAGCTCACTGAAGGATGGGGATGTGGATTAGTTCACTAAGGGATTGGGATGTGGATTTGCTCACTGGGGGATGTGGATTATCCCACTGTGGGATGGAGATTTGGATTAGCTCAATGGGATTGAGATTTGTGGATTAGCTCACTGGGGAATTGGGGATGTGGATTAGCTCACTGGGGGATGGGGATGTGGATTAGCTCACTGGGGGATGGGGATGTGGATTAGCTCACTGGGGGATGGGGATGTGGATTAGCTTACTGGGGGATGGGGATGTGGATTAGCTCACTGGGGGATGGGGATGTGGATTAGCTCACTGGGATTGAGGATGTGGATTAGCTCACTGGGTGATGGGGATGTGGATTAGCTCACTGGGGGATGGGGATGTGGATTAGCTCACTGGGATTGAGGATGTGGGTTAGCTCACTGGGGGATGGGGATGTGGATTAGCTCACTGGGGGATGGGGATGTGGATTAACTCACTGGGGGATGGGGATGTGGATTAGCTCACTGGGATTGAGGATGTGGGTTAGCTCACTGGGGGATGGGGATGTGGATTAGCTCACTGGGGGATGGGGATGTGGATTAGCTCACTGGGGGATGGGGATGTGGATTAGCTCACTGGGGGATGGGGATGTGGATTAGCCCACTGGGGGATGGGGATGTGGATTAGCTCACTGGGGGATGGGGATGTGGATTAGCTCACTGGGGAATGGGGACGTCAATTTTCCTGCTCCTCGGATGCTGCCTGACCTGCTGTGCTTTTCCAGCACCACTCTGATCTTGTCTCTGATCTCCAGCGCCTATAGTCGCCTTGGACCAAGAAGCTCTCATTGAAAAGCAAACACATTATTCCAATATGAATCCGCGAGCCGTGAGGTTTTGCTACAGCTCTACAAGTCCCTGGTGAAACCACACTTGGAATATTGTGTCCAGTTCTGATTGCCCTACTGGATACAGAGGCTTTGGAGAGGGTGCAAAGAAGGTTTACTAGGATGCTGCCTGGACTGGAGGGCTTGCCTTATGAAGAAAGGTTGAATAAGCTCAGACTTTTCTCTCTGGAGAGGAGGAAGAGAGGAGACGTGACCGAGGTGTACAAAATAATGAGTGGGAATAGATAGAGTCAATAGCCAAAGACTTTTCCCCAGGGCAGGATTGACTGGTATGAGGAGTCATCGTTTGAAGATATTAGGAGGAAGGTATAAAGGAGACGTCAGAGATAGGGTCTTTATGCAGAGAGTTGTGAATGCATGGAATCCGTTGCCAGCTGTGGTGGTGGAAGCAGAGTCATTGGGGACATTTAAGTGACTGCTGGACATGCACATGGAGAGCAGTGAGTTGAGGGGTGCGTAGGTTAAGTTACTATATTTTACATTAGGATTAAACCTCGGCACAACATCGTGGGCCTATGGGTCTGTTCCGTGCTGTACTTTTCTATGTTCTAAATCAACACAAGACAAACCAGATCCAAATCTTCTTTGATTTTTACGAGGAATTCAGTCTGTCCCTGTGAAACTGGTGTTTCAGATACCTGAGCAGAATTATTGCAAGTCTGCATTTAAAGAGGATGGACATTTTCACTTAAATTTTATAAGAGGCAAGACTATACTATATCTCTTGCAAAAATGCCATCCCGTATTCCCAATTTCTCCGCCTCCGCCGTATCTGCTCCCAGGAGGACCAGTTCCACCACAGAACACACCAGATGGCCTCCTTCTTTAGAGACTGCAATTTCCCTTCCCACATGGTTAAAGATGCCCTCCAACGCATCTCGTCCACATCCCGCACCTCCACCCTCAGACCCCACCCCTCCAACCGTAACAAGGACAGAACACCCCTGGTGCTCACCTTCCACCCTACAAACCTTCACATAAACCAAATCATCCACCGACATTTCCGCCACCTCCAAACAGACCCCACCACCAGGGATATATTTCCCTCCCCACCCCTTTCCGCCTTCCGCAAAGACCGTTCCCTCCGTGACTACCTGGTCAGGTCCACAACCCCCTACGACCCACCCTCCCATCCTGGCACTTTCCCCTGCCACCGCAGGAACTGTAAAACCTGCGCCCACACCTCCTCCCTCACCTCTATCCAAGGCCCTAAAGGAGCCTTCCACATCCATCAAAGTTTCACCTGCACATCCACTAATATAATTTATTGTCTCCGTTGCTCCCGATGTGGTCTCCTCTACATTGGGGAGACTGTGCGCCTCCTAGCAGAGCGCTTTAGGGAACATCTCCGAGACACCCGCACCAATCAACCAAACCACCCCGTGGCCCAACATTTCAACTCCCCCTCCCACTCTGCCGAGGACATGGAGGTCCTGGGCCTCCTTCACCGCCGCTCCCTCACCACCAGACGCCTGGAGGAAGAACGCCTCATCTTCCACCTCGGAACACTTCAACCCTAGGGCATCAATGTGGACTTCAACAGTTTCCTCATTTCCCCTTCCCCCACCTCATCCGAGTTTCAAACTTACAGCTCAGTAACTGTCTCCTTGACTTGTCCGGACTTGTCCTACCTGCCTATCTCCTTTTCCACCTATCCACTCCACCCTCTCCCCCTTGACCTATCACCTTCTTCCCCTCCCCCACTCACCCATTGTACTCTATGCTACTCTCTCCCCACCCCCACCCTCCTCTAGCTTATCTCTCCATGCTTCAGGCTCACTGCCTTTATTCCTGATGAAGGGCTTTTGCCCGAAACATCGATTTCGCTGCTCGTCGGATGCTGCCTGAACTTCTGTGCTCTTCCAGCACCACTTAACCAGTATTTGGTTTTCAGCATCTGCAGTCATTGTTTTTACCTATACTATATTGTAGATGTTTCTTTACGTAAGTGTGCAAATTATATAACTGGGATACCAAAACATTTCCAGGAAGAGAATTATTTGCAAAATAGAAATGGACAGTCTTTGACAAATGAGGTATATTCCTGAAAGTATGCAGAAGATCCATGGTGTCTTGCTTCTGCAGCTGAACAGAACTGAAGTGTAAAACTGACAAAACCAGTTATAGATGCCTTCTGATTCAAAAGCAAATTATTGCAGCGAGGCATGTCAAGACAAAACGGATATAATTCTCTGAGTAGCCCAGTAGCAAGCAACCCGATACCACCAAAGTTTAGAAACATCGATAGTAGGTGTGGGAGTAGGCCAGTCAGCCCTCCAAGCCTGCTCCACCATTCAATATGAACATTGCTGATCATACAATCTCAGTATCTCAATCCCACTGTCTCCCTATTTCCCTTTATCCTTTTAATTGGAAGGGCCATGTCCAGCTCCCTCTCGAATCTATCCAATCAACTGGGCCCAACAGCTTCCTGTGGGAGAGAATTCCACAGGGTCATAACTCACTGACTGAAGAAGTTCTTCCCCATCTCAGTCCTGAATGGCTTACCCCTTATTCTTATACTGTGACCTCCCCTCCCGGTTCTGGGCTTCCCCAACATTGGGAACACACTTCCTGTCCAGTCCCATCAGGATTTTATATGTTTCTCTGAGATCCCTTCTCATTCTTCTAAATTCCAGTGAGATCAAGCCCAGTCTTTCCTCATCAGTCAGCCCTGCCAACCCCGGAATTAATCTGGTGAACCTTAGCCAGACTCCCTCAATAACAAGAATGTCCTTCAGCAGACTAGGAGGCCAAAGCTGCACACAACCTGCTAGCATTGAGAATGACAGGTTTAAAATTCATAGATGACCTGCCATCCTTGTTGACCATGAAATCTCAAATGGTGTCGAAATGTTACGGGACAGGATTTAACCCAATTTTGTTCCCCTTCTTCTTGTGGTAGTCACAAAGAAGACCACTTCTGGTCATTTGTGATACTTGTAAACTGGTATATGTTGCTGGGTAAGAGTTGTTTGAGGTAGTTCACTGTTGCCAACTCTCCTTTATCATTGTGTTGTTTTGGGCTTATCAAGTAATTAGAGATCGAAGATTTATCACTGTTGAGCATCTACAGAAGAGGCAATGTTTTTAGATAACTAGAAGACTTATTGCATAATAGTAATGTGAAATTATATTTGGTCAGGAATAATTACTAGGATGTCAGGACCCGAAAATTAACTCTGTCTTCTTTCCACAGATACTGCCAGACCTACTGAGTTTTTCCAGCAATTTTTGATTTTGTTTCTGATTTCCAGATCATCTATTCCTTCTGAAAGCCAGAGAAGAACTCTTTGTCAATGCCCATAGACTGTTGGTGAGATCAGTAGAAAGGGTCCAGCTAATGTAACATAAACAATAACTTTATATAATGCTCCTCTCATAGCTGCTTCAGTGGAGTTGTATTCTGCCCGATGGCAGGAATTTCCTTGCCCACTGTTTTGTTAAGGATTTGGCACAAATGTTTTCAGCTGCTGAAACTTACATCCAGGCCATGGGTATTCCAACGGGAAAAAGTGGGGACTGCAGATACTGGAGATCAGAGCTGAAAAGGTGTTGCTGGAAAAGCGCAGCAGGTCAGGCAGCATCCAAGGAGCAGGAGAATCGACGTTTCGGGCATGAGCCCTTCTTCAGGAATGGCTCCTGAAGAAGGGCTCATGCCCGAAATGTCGATTCTCCTGTTCCTTGGATGCTGCCTGACCTGCTGCGCTTTTCCAGCAACACATTTTCAGCATGGACATTCCAAAGGCAATATCTTTACATTGGAAGGAGGAAGCAAAGTGGCAAATAAAAAGATGGTAGGTTCTAAAATTACCAGAAGTTCTATTTGCCGAATTCTCATCGAAAAGACTTTCATTTGTCCAATGGAATGCTCTCTACATCTTCATTTGTCTTGAATAAATTCACATTCACTGACATAAGCTTTAGCTGCAGGCAAACTGTCATGGGTTTTAATCACATTCCCAGCTACGTTATTCAACTTCAGGTAAAGAACACTCAGTAAATCTTCAGGGCAACCACTTTTTAAAAATAAAATGTATTTGGTGGCTATTGCCTTTCCTTATTGCTTCAATCAAAATAATAACTGATTTGGTATTGATTGTGGTTTTGAAGTTGTGTTCCACTCTTTATTCTTAATTTAACTCCTGTAACACTGAACGTTTGACTATGCTACCTATTACAAGAATTCTCAACTAATTGGAAATGGCTTGTCTTAATTTGCCCTCTTATGTTCCTCTTAAGATCTTGAAACTTCAACTAAATCACCACTTAATCTTCTAAATTTCTGGGAATATAACTCAAGTGTATTTAATCTCTCATGGTAATTTAACCCTTGGAATCCAGGCATGATTCTGACATGTCTATGTTGAAATCCCTCTAAAACCAATACTTCCTTTCAATGTTGGGTGGCCAAAACAATCCAAACTGCTCTAGGATTGGTCTGTAGCTCAGGCATGACATCTATCCTCCTGTGTTCTGGACTTCCAATATAAAGGCCAGAATTCCATTAGCCTTTCCACTATATTCAAATTCAATTTGATTATCTTTAATCAACAAATTTGGAAATGTGGTTTTCTATCTCATCACCTAAGTTGTTAGTAAATGTGATGAATAACAATCTCCCAACAGAGACCTTTGTACCACACTGAAATTAAGCAGTTCCTTGCTGCTGAAATGAATAAATCATTATCTTTCAGAATTCTGTAAGATGGTGTACCTAATTTGCACAACTACTTTCTATAAAATGATGGTGGGCAGTTGAAATTTGGTTATGTGGTGACATTTATAAGCTCTTTCTGGAGCTGGATCTACATCTTTGGGAATGCTTAGACCAGTGATGTATTCGTCCATTCGATACTGAGCATTAATCAATGCTATTCTGGTTGTTTTCACTCTGTGGTATCAATGATAAACAATTTCACTTGATAATTAAACTCTCCCTTGCACAGGAAATTGGGAAAAATAATGTTTGCATTGCCAGGAAAGGTTTTCCCTGTGAGATGAGTTAAACTGGCGTAAAATATATATGGGCCCAATGTTAACTACATTAGTGGATGAGTTGTAAATTAGCTGAAATAGGGAGCAATGCCATTAGCTATAACATATAGCCCTGTGTAAAAGTTAGCTTCAAAGGCTGTAAGCACAGAATCTCTACAATGTGGAAGCAGGCCATTCAGCCCATCAAGTCAACATCAACCCTGCAAAGAGCATCCTAGCCAGGCTCTGACTCTATCCTTGTAACCCTGCACTTCCCATGGCTAACCCACCTAGCCTTCACGTTCCTAGACACCATGGGAAATTTAGCATGGTAAATCCACCCTAACCTGTACATCGTGGTCTCTGGGAAGAAACCCATGCAGACACAAGGGAATGTGCAAACTCCACACAGACAGGCGCCCGAGGGTGGGTTTGAACCTATGAGGTAGTAGTGCTAACCACTGAACCACTGTGCCATCCTGAACATAATCCTGAATTATTTGACTGTATGGGGTACTCACTGAAAAAAATCTTCATGGTTAATTCAATAAATAATAATAACAGAAATCAAGGATCAACACAAGACCATGCAGTCCACTGTTTCAGGGTATGCATAATTCATTCTATTTTAAACTCTATGCAACCTATTTAATCTAAGGGAATATTTTGCATTAAGACAGTTAGAACATCGAACATAGAACAGTACAGCACAGAACAGGCCCTTCAGTCCACGATGTTGTGCCGACCACTGATCCTCGTGTATGCACCCTCAAATTTCTGTGACCATATGCATGTCCAGTAGTCTCTTAAATGTCCCCAATGACCTTGCTTCCACAACTGCTGCTGGCAACGCATTCCGTGCTCTCACAACTCTCTGTGTAAAGAACCCACCTCTGACATCCCCTCTATACTTTCCTCCAACCAGCTTAAAACTATGACCCCTTGTGTTAGTCATTTCTGCCCTGGGAAATAGTCTCTGGCTATCGACTCTATCTATGCCTCTCATTATCTTGTATACCTCAGTTAGGTCCCCTCTCCTCCTCCTTTTCTCCAATGAAAAAAGTCCGAGCTCAGTCAACCTCTCTTCATAAGATAAGTCCTCCAGTCCAGGCAGCATCCTGGTAAACCTCCTCTGAACCCTCCTCCAAAGCATCCACATCTTTCCTATAATAGGGTGACCAGAACTGGGCGCAGTATTCCAAATGCGGTCTAACCAAAGTTTTATAGAGCTGCAACAAGATCTCACGACTCTTAAACTCAATCCCCTGTTAATGAAAGCCAAAACACCATATGCTTTCTTAACAATCCTGTCCACTTGGGTGGCCATTTTAAGGGATCTATGTACCTGCACACCAAGATCCCTGTGTTCCTCCACACTGCCAAGAATCCTATCCTTAATTCTGTACTCAGCTTTCAAATTCGACCTTCCAAAATGCATCACCTCGCATTTATCCAGGTTGAACTCCATCTGCCACCTCTCAGCCCATCTCTGCATCCTGTCAATGTCCCACTGCAGCCTACAAAAGTCCTCTATACTGTCAACGACACCTCCAACCTTTGTGTCGTCTGCAAACTTGCTGACCCATCCTTCAATCCCCTCATCCAAGTCATTAATAAAAATTACAAACAGTAGAGGCCCAAGGACAAAGCCCTATAGAACACCACTCACCACAGACTTCCAGGCAGAATATTTTCCTTCTACTACCACTCGCTGTCTTCTGTTGGCCAGCCAATTCTGTATCCAGACAGCTAAGTTCCCCTGAATCCCATTCCTCCTGACCTTCTGAATGAGCCTACCATGGGGAACCTTATCAAATGCCTTGCTGAAGTTCATATACACCACATCCACAGCTCGACCCTCATCAACTTTTCTAGTCACATCCTCAAAGAACTCGATAAGGTTTGTGAGGCATGACCTGCCCCTCACAAAGCCGCGTTGACTGCATTTAATCAAGCCATGCTCTTCCAGATGGTCAGAAATCCTATCCCTCAGAATCCTTTCTAACACCTTGCAGACGACAGACGTGAGACTTACTGGTCTGTAATTGCCAGGGATTTCCCTATTTCCTTTCTTGAAGAGAGGAATTACATTTGCCTCTCTCCAGTCCTCAGGTATGACTCCAGTGGAGAGCGAGGATGCAAAGATCTTCGCAAGTGGCGAAGCAATTGCATTTCTCGTTTCCCAAAGCAGCCGAGGACAAATCTGGTCTGGGCCTGGCGACTTGTCAATCTTAATGTTTGACAAAATTTTCAGCACATCAGCTTCCTCTATCTCTATCCATTTCAGCATGCACACCTGATCTTCAAAGGTTTCATTCACTACAAAGTTCGTTTCTTTTGTAAAGACAGAAGCAAAAAACTCATTTAGGGCTTCCCCTACCACCTCAGACTCCACACACAAGTTCCCTATACTATCCCTGATCGGCCCTACTCTTTCTTTGACCATTCTCTTATTCCTCACATAAGTGTAAAATGCCTTTGTGTTCTCCCTAATCCTTCAATTTCAGTATCTTTATTTAGGTTTGTTGAATCTGAATCCTCAAGCTATAGGTCAGTGTTCTTGGCCACATTAAATAACCTGCTTACATTTGGTTCATCCATGTCTTTAATGGTCCAAACTATGGGCACGGTTTCCCATTGCCTCTGGGGCAAGGCTGTGTGTGAACACCCAAACAGCTTTCAGATGGTGTGTCAGACTGCCCAACACTTCCACAATGTGCCACAATGCACAAAGTGTGGGTGGGTTGGGCCGGAAGATTCCAACTGAACACATCCAATTAACTGCCTGTTAGGTTCTTGGCTGAACTGTTTAGATTAGATTCCCTACAATGCAGAAACAGGCCCTTTGGCCTAACAGGTCCACACCGACCCTCTGAAGAGTAACCCACCCAGACCCATTTCCCTCTGACTAATACACCTAACACTATGGGCAATTTAGCATGGCCAATTCACCTGGCCTGCACATCTTTGGACTGTGGGAGGAAACCGGAGCACCCGGAGGAAACCCACACAGACATGGGGAGAATGTGCAAACTCCACACAGACAGTCGCCCGAGGCTGGAATCGAACCTGGGACCCTGGTGCTGTGAGGCAGCAGTGCTAACCACTGAGCCACCGTGCTGCACATTGGTTTGCAATGCTGACTAAGGCCGAAAGCGTGGGTTCAATGTACCGTGACTCTCCTTCTCAGTCTCTCCCATCACTTAGGAGAAAGTGAGGACTGCAGATGCTGGAGATCAGAGCTGAAAATGTGTTGCTGGAAAAGCGCAGCAGGTCAGGCAGCATCCAAGGAGCAGGAGAATCAACGTTTCGGGCATTTCCAACCTATTGCATTTCCAACACCCCTCCCCCAAGTCCCTCCTCCCTACCTTTTATCTTAGCCTGCTGGACACACTTTCCTCATTCCTGAAGAAGGGCTGATGCCCGAAACGTCGATTCTCCTGCTCCTTGGATGCTGCCTGACCTGCTGCGCTTTTCCAGCAACACATTTTCAGCTATTCTCCCATCACTTAGCCACGGAGACTTATAGGTTAAAGCCCCAACAATCACCTCGCTCTAATAGGAGGGCAGCGCTGTCATCCAGTGGGACTATGGTGACTTTAGATCCTTTGAAAAGATTTTTAACCAAGTGGAAAGAAATAGAATGAAATGTTTGGGACTATAGTGTCGCTGTGGTCATGTCCTTAACTCTGAGTCAGGGATCCTGGGTTCAATTCCCACCTGCCCCAGAGATGTGTCATAAGGCATCTGAACAAATTAATAAGAAAGTCTCAAATTTCCAATCTGAGACTGGGAACAGCTAACAGCTGTGGACATGTTTGAGCCCAGATTTCGGAGAACAGTGCTAGATGTTAAGCTGTTCATTCAAAGATTAAGAAAGAATGGAATTTCTAACTCAATACTTAAGTGTTGCCATTCACTTGAATGGGACAGTTTCAGAACCTGATGACGTTTTATTACTTTCTGCCCAGTCTCCTGCCTGGTCCATTCTGCAAGTCAATAGCAAGCCCACCATGACTGCTGTCTGCTTGTGAGATTCACTCTCAACAGCCAGTTCCAGTCTCCAACATCATTAAGCAGCATCCAAGGAGTAGGAGAATCAACGTTTCGGGCACAAGCCCTTCTTCAGGAATCAGTTTATACTCGAAACATCGATTCTCCTGCTCCTTGGATGCTGCCTGACCTGCTGCACTTTTCCAGCAACACATTTTCAGCTCTGATCTCCAGCATCTGCAGTCCTCGCTTTCTCCTACATCATTAAGTATATACTTCCAGCTCACTCTCAATCAATCAGCATCTTTGTGTAGGAAACATATTGCAGTGTTCAGACTCACAAAGGATCTACTGAAAATCCCACTCCATATCTCTTTCTCCTTTACACATTCTCCATCTCTTCTTTTCCAATATAAACAGTGAGTTTGCAAGCATTTCTCTGTGCCCAGGATCTTTATATCATGCTTTTCACTCTTCCCCTCTCTAATGCATCAATGCCCTGGGTAAAGTAAGTAGCCGAGAAGAAGGCAATGGGGTTATTCTTTGATCGGGCCCACAAGGCGGAATATTCTAGAAGTTCAGGTTGACAAATAGTGGTACCTGCAAATGGATGGAAACCTTTTCTGACGGGCTCTGTAAGCAAGCAGCTTGCTTCACTCAGAGCTTACAAGTGAAAATCAGCCGTAATATTTTCATTGTGACCTCATCATTGATCTATACAACAGCAAGATTATTAACCCCTTTCAATGGATAATCAAATGCCTTTGGAATATACTTGAGTGCATAATTGTGATTGTCAGTGCTTGAAGAAGTGCAAATTGCTACCAGCAGGAAGCTGACTGACTGTTTGCCAGTTGGGTGTGTCTCAAAAATGATAGAGAAGTAAACAGGCTGAGATTTTTCTTATTTGAGTCTAAATGTGTGGGCAGGCAGGTCTTGACAAACTCACCTCCCCTACCATAGAGAAAGCCTGCATCTCATGAACTTGTTAAATTTATTAATTTGTGAGAGGCTTCTCGGCCTATCATATGCCTTGACTCTGGGTTCCTGCTGGCCACTCCTGGGTCCGGAAGACCATTGGCTGACACCTGCTCCTCAGAGGATCCAACTGCGCAATGGGGCTTATTTATATCTTTCACTTCTCATATGGTGTATATTAGTCCCCAGGAGTAAATCAACTCCAACTACTGGTAAGTTCTTAACTACCCTGTTCTGAGCTTATGGGTGGCACGGTGGCACAGTGGTTAGCATTGCTGCCTCACAGCGCCAGAGACCCGGGTTCAATTCCCGCCTCAGGCGACTGTCTGTGTGGAGTTTGCACATTCTCCCCGTGTCTGCGTGGGTTTCCTCCGGGTGCTCCGGTTTCCTCCCACAGTCCAAAAATGTGCAGGTCAGGTGAATTGGCCATGCTAAATTGCCCATAGTGTTAGGTAAAGGGGTAAATGTAGGGGAATGGGTCTGGGTGGGTTGCTCTTCGGTGGGTCGGTGTGGACTTGTTGAGCCGAAGGGCCTGTTTCCCCACTGTAGGGAATCTAATCTACCCCATCCATCATGAGTCCAGACAACAAGCTGCACTCTAATTGGACTTTATTTGACTGGAGTATGGTATACGTTTCACCGATCTCATTTACCAATACTTTCAAGGAACTCTGTGGAGGCAAAACCAAATCCTTCTGCAGCAAGAGTATTTGATTAGCCCCTGTGTCTCTGAGTATAGTTATGGACTTCGATGAAGACAAAGATTATCTTCTCTTCAGTTAAAAAAAAATTATTTCTCATCTACCCCAAATTCCCTGCGCTCGTTTGCAGTGTTCACCTCCAGTCTCTTAGTCATAATTAAACACTCCATCTGATTGATGGCCTTTTCCTTTTGACGTTCCTCTGAGGACTCATTCTAATGATCTCCAATAATTCCTGTGGGTTTCCCTTGTAATTTCCAGCTTTCTGAATGAATGTGTCCCACCTTGTTAGATTGGAAACACCTCAGCTTCTGATTTTCACCCCCACCCTCAGTACATTCACTCACTGATCTGGGCAGGAGACCTTGGGACATCCTCAGCCATCCATTCCCTAGGCTATCTTGCTGTCACTCTCCTGTTTCAATCCCTGGAAAAGGGGTTTAGTTTTATGGATTAATTCATAATTGTCAGTCATTATTACTGCTTGTCTAGCAGTTCAATTCTCACCATGAGCTCTTATTACATACGGTAATGAGTTTTCAAATTTTCCAAAGAGAATAACTCTCAGAATTTCACACACAGTTTCAGCTTCTAATGCTTATATCTACTTGTCAAAATTACCTTGCTTATCCCTTTCAAATTCAATAGAGTTTTGGTCCAGCTGTTATCTTAAATTCTGGTTCATTTGTCGATATCCCTCCATATGTCACTCATTTGCAGCCAGTAAAGTTGTTTTCTTTACAGTGACATAATCCCTATAAACGCCCCCTAACAGTGAAGCACACATTGCTGTGGCTTACCTGTCAACTTACTGTGAGGTACTGGTGTTGGACTGGGGTGGACAAAGTCAGAAGTCACTCAAGGCTTGTGATTTCAAATAAACCTTTTGGACTATAACCTGGTGTTGTGTGAGTTCTGACTTTGTCAACTTAGGGTGTAATGTCCAGTCCTCTGTTGCCCAATTCATTTATCTGGCCATTTTCTCAAATACTTCCACATCCTCTTCCTCAAATTTGGGTCACCTTGGGCAAACAGGAACTGTCTTCCTAGCACTGTCAGGCAATGCTACCTCTAGTTTACCCACCAAATCAATCAACCTGAGTTTTGGAATTCCCCTTATGACTGCCAAGGACAACCCTGCATCCACAGGAAATCCTTTGCCATTTCCAGAGCCAAGTTTTAAATGCAGTACAGAAGCTGATGTTTCCTTTTATTGTTATATTTACTAACAACACACCCAATCCTTGTTTCTCTTTTCAAACAATCCTGGGTAAGTTCCCAAACATTGTTATTCCTTACGAGGGTAGCATGCTACATATCAAGCCCTGTTACTTCCAGAGTCATCATAAAATTTAAAGATTTTTAAAAATATGTGGAATTTTCCAATGTAGCAGACTTTCAGCCTCAGGTTGACAGCAGAGATCAGATTTCTGCATTTAACAAGAAAGACTATTTATTACAATGAAACTGACTGAAGTTTGTGTCATAGGTAGACAAGGTGATTAAGATGGTGTTTAGCACGCTTGCCTGTGTCACTCAGACCATTGAGTTTCGGAGTTGGGACGTCAGGTTGAGGTTGTACAGGACATTGGTGATGCATCTTCTGGGATAGTGATGTTGAGATGCCAGTGTTGGACTGGGCTGGACAAAGTGAAGTTGGACCAGGTTTTGGTCCAATAGGTTTATTTGGAAGCACTAGCTTTTGGAGTGCTCTGTCCAGTTCTGGTCCCCAGTTATAGGAAGGATGTTATTAAGCTGGAAAAAAGTTCAGAAAAGATTTACCAGGATGTTGCCAGGAATGGAGGTTTGAGCCATAAGGAGAGGCTGGGACTTTGTTCACTGGGGTGTAGGAGGTTGAGAGGTGTAGAGGTTTATGGGTAATGTGAAGAGCAGGGGTCTTTTCCCTAGGGTGGGGGATTTCAAGACTGGGGGGGCATATTTTTAAGGTGAGAGGAAGAAGATGTAAACGCTACACAAGAGACGCTCACATGTAGATTGAACTTCCACAGTAGATGCAGGCACAGCTGTAACATTAAAAAAAACATTTGGATACATTCATGAATAAGAAATGTTTGGAGGGATATGGGCCAAGCTCAGGCGGGTGGGACCAGTTTAGTTTGGGATTATGGCTAGCATGGATTGGTTGGACTGAATGGTCTGTTTCCATGCTGTATGACTTTATGACCCTATGGCTTTAGCCTTGGATAAACATTTATGAACCACTGACAAATAACTCTATTAGGAGACAGTGAGGACTGCAGATGCTGGAGAGTCAGAGTTAAAAAGTGTGGTGCTGGAAAAGCCCTTCATCAGGAACAGAACACTCCTGGAGGGTTACACCCGAAACATCAACTCTCCTGCTCCTCAGATGCTGCCTGACCTGCTGTGCTTTTCCAGTACCACACTTTTCAACAAATAACTCTGTTAGTTAAAACTCCAATCCCTTTATAAATTCCAGGCCACACACACACACAGGGCTACAGTCAGGAAAAACAAACAGAATGTTCTGGGCTGATGGAAAGACTGGGGAGGCAGTTCAGCGGCTCTTTATCCACAGGGATATTTTGTGATGATTCTTGTTGTGAGCAGAATGCTCCTTCTCCATCTCCTTTCTCTTGTTTACAGGATCACAGGGGGATTGCTTCCCATTTATGAAAGTTTTGGCTTAACAATTAAAAGTCATAGCCTACAGCAACTGGAAAGAGGCAATAAGCTGGCCAGACAACCTTTAAGCTTCAAATGCTTTTTACTGCAGAACAAAACGAAAATCTCCTTCTCTCCTAGAGATCTGATAGCTTCTGCCAAAGTTTGCACTAACTGGGAGCAGTGATGTGTTATTGAAAAGTGGTCACTAATCCACAAACTAAATATAGAACAACCTTGGGTAACCGAACATCGCTTATCCAAATTTTGAATTATCCATACAAGATCTCAAGGTCCCGATGCTTGGGTAAACTGGGTTATCCAAACATTCTATTATCTGAACAAAATTGTCCCCACCCGTGTTGTTTGGATAATCGAGGTTGCGCTGTCGCTACATGTTACTGACCAAACCCCCATTCACCCACAGCCATTGGCTCCAGCCTGCCTGAAGGTGAGGCTTCCCCAAGGGCTTGACCAAGCAGCTGTGCAAACAATACTTGCAATGAGGGTCCCATTACTTGATTTTAATAACTGCAGCAATTCTTCAACAACTTTTAATTTTTAAGGCTGTTCTTTTCCTATTTCAGTCCACAATCAAAAAGACAGACTCTTAGCTAACAAAAACATTATCCCTTGATCCACCCTGACAGTTCCCCTTACCACGCTACACAAATCACATGACAGAGCGCAAACAAGACTTTTTAAAAAATCTTACATTTTCATTTAACACAGTGTCCTGAACCATTACAAAACGAATATAATTCTTCACACCACAATAAATCAATTATCAAATAGATAGTGTAGATAGTAAAATATTTCAGCTTAGTATAATGAAGGTAGATTGAAGTTTATGTATTTACTTCAGACATTGATGTAAATACTGATACTGTTTGAAGCAATGATTGGGGATTGGATGGGGCTCAAAAACTACCCCATTATTAGCTGCTATTATAGCTGCTGAAATATGTATTTTCTATTTTAAGCTAGGTCTTGAATATGGCACCAAAACAGGAAACATGAATCAATATTAACTAGCAAATAATTGAAATTCTGTAAAATCAAGAATAACCAGCTAGAGTAAAAAACAAAGGCTCAAAGACTTGTGTGAGTAACAAAAAAAGGTTAAAGTTGTGAGCTAATAGAGGTTTTCAAGAGGATCAATACTGAAAGATTGTCTCCGTGGGTTGACAAATCAGTAACAAAGAGCTATAACCTCAGGGTCATCACTGCACGAATGAAAGAGGAAGTCAAATGATTTTTTTTACACAGATACTATTTGAACATAGAAAGCTTTATCACAGCTGGCAATTGAGACAGACACCAGATTTAAAAGGGTACTGAATAAAGCTTTGAAAAGGAACAATATAAAATGACAGAGAATTCAGATTACAGAAGATAGTTCCAATAGAAAAGCCAGCACAGCCCTGATGGGCCAAATGGTACTCTATACTGTGTGTGTTCGATGTCGAATTGTCAAAAGTTTCTCCAAACAAATATATCGTGAACTTGAACGGCTACATAAGATCATTGGAAGCTGCTGTATTGAATATTCTTGCCTGCATTTCCAATATTATCTGAACAGGAGCACATTGTTGCAATCACTAGATGTTTTTAACGATGGAAGTCTACCCTGTCATTGTTGAACAAGAACACTTTCACTCCAAACAGGTTGAAAAGGTTTTTTTTATATTATTCCTTTGTGTTGGGAAACTGGTCATTATCTTTTCTTTAATGACAGTTATAATAATTGATTTGCCCTGATTTGCTGTGACTGGGAGAAATATCACAACAGCCATTTATCACCCACAGTGAGCTGTGTTCAGACCATCCTGTTTGCCTCAGTGCACTGACTGTGCCATGATAAAGTGGCAGCTGCTCCTGTCTGTCTGAGACATTGACAGAAGGAATGCCAAAGAAAACTTTTCTTTTGTTCAAAGATGAATATTAGCCTCAGGATAATGTTACTTTCTCACTAGTGTAGAGGTGCTTGACTTGCAACTCCCTGCTTCCACAATGCTCTGTGAATTTGCCCAGCCTTCTCGATGGGAAACGGTGTTTACAGACCAGCTTACTGATGACAGGCTGGGAGCTGAGGGCACTGACAAAATGCCAGAGGAAAACACCAGGAGGGGAGCTCAGCAACAGGAGCAGAAAACTAGGTGGCACAGCCAACTTGTGGGCACCTGCCTGAGCCACTTTACTGGATGTGTTTGCAGTCATTGGGAGGACTTGCTGCTTTGTAAAGAACCAGCAGCATTACCTACAGCTGTCTCAAGTGATTCCTGCAGGTCTCCAGTGAAAACATCCAAAAGCATTTCAAACCGTAATTAGATATTTTTGCCATTTTTGTGAGCGATTGTCCAATGAGTGAGGTGAAGTGATTTCAAATAAAACAGAGCAAGTGTGTGAAAAATAAATCATCTTATTTTCAAACTCTTTAAAGCTTGCTCCTGGATTATTTAAGTTGGGACAAATGACTCTGAGGATGAGAAAACACACCCTTTCACACATTAATACAATTTAGTCATAGACAGTAAGAAAAAAACGCTAATTTTGTCCATGACACCATGGATTGTGCTGCAAGGGAAGGTGGTCGAAGCCAATACAACAGCAATATATAACAGACATTCAGACAGACACATGAACAGGGAATCGAGGGACACAGAGCATGTTCAGGTAGATGAGATCAGTTTAGAATGGCATCATGATCAGTATAGACATGGTGGGCTGAAGGGCCTGTTCCTGTGTGTTACTGTTCGGTGTTTTGTGAATGATGGTGACAATGTCTGGGCACATGTTGTAGGCTCAATTGGTGAATGTGATTTGGCTTTGGGACTTTGCTCCCAGTTTTAGCACAATAGTCCAGATGTTAGTATGGAAGATTTTTCATATGTTGCCCCAGGAATCAGGCTGCGAAACCTTTGCTCCACAGCCAGAATGTCCTTCCTCAGATAAGGTGACCAAAACTGCACACAGTACTCCAGGTGTGGTCTTATCAAAGGCCCATACAAATGCAGAAAGACATCCCTGCTCCTGTACATGAATCAGACTCGGCTGGGTAAGATCTGCCATTACTGGTTTTGGTGCCTTGGCTGATTTATTATAGAGAAGTTAGCCTGACCTCAGTAGTCAGGAGAATGCTAAAGTCCATCATAAAAGATTAATAGTAGAGCACTTGAAAAACAGATTGAGGATTGGACAGAGTTAGTATTGATTTACAAAAGGGAAATCATGTTTGACAGATCTACTGGAAAGTTTTTGAGAATGTAACGTAGATTGATGAGAACATAAGAACTAGGTGCAGGACTAGGCCATGTGTCCCCTTGAACCTGTTCTGCCATTCAATAAGATCATGCTGAACTTTTTGGGGACTCAGATAAGAGGGAGCCAGGGCATGTGGTTTACTTAAGATTTTCAAGTTATTGATAAGATCCAATTTAAGAAATTAGCCAATAAAATTAAAGCTCTTGAGATTGGGGGCTGTGTACTGACATGGATAGAGAACTAGTTAAGAGACAGGAACCAAAGAGTAGTGACAGGCAGTGATGCATGGGATAAAACAAGGATCAGTTTATTCATAACACATATTAGTGATGTAGATGAGGAAACTATACCTAAGTCACCAAGTTTGCAGATGACACAAAGCTGGGTGGAAGGGTATACTGTGAGGAAGAAGTTGCAATAGGATTTGGTTGGGCTGAGTGAGTGAGCATTTGCATGGCAGATGCAGTTAATGTGGATAAATGTGGCACGGTGGCTCAGTGGTTAGCACTGCTGCCTCACAGCACCAGGGTCCCAGGGTCAATTCCAGCCTTGGGCAACTGTCTGTGAGGAATTTGCACATTCCCCCCCATGTCTGTGCGGGTTTCCTCCGGGTGCTCCGGTTTCCTCCCACAGTCCAAAGATGTGCAGGTCAGGTGAATTGGCCATGCTAAATTGCCCAGAGTGTTAGGGGCATTAGTCAGAGGGAAATGGGTCTGGGTGGGTTACTCTTCAGAGGGTTGGTGTGGGCTGGTTGGGCCGAAGGGCCTGTTTCCATTCAATAGAAAATCTAATTTAATCATGTGAGGTCATTTACTTTGGTCACAAAGATAGAAAGAAGATGATTAACTGGATGGTAATAGATTGGGAAAGAGAGAGAACAGAACTAGAACAAAGAACAAAGAACAAAGAAAGTTTACGGCCCTCCAAGCCTGAGCCAATCCAAATCCACTGTCTAAACGTGTCACCCAATTCCTAAGCATCTGTATCCCCCTGCTCCCCACCTACTCCTGCATCTGTCCAGACGCAGCTTAAATGAATCTACTGTGCCTGCCTCTCCCACCTCTGCTGGCAACGCCTTCCAGATGCCCACCACCCTCTGTGTGAAGTACTTGCTGCATGTATCCCCCTTAAACTTCTCACCTCTCACCTTGAACATGTGACCTCGTTATTGAATCCCTCACCCTGGGAAAAAGCTTATCTCTATCCACCCTGTCGATACCCTTCATGATTTTGTAAACCTCAATCAGGTCCCCCCTCAATCTCCTTTTTTCTAATGAAAACAAACCTAACCTACTCAGCCTCTCTTCATAGCTAGCACCTTCCAAACCAGGCAACATCCTCGTAAACTTTCTCTGCACCCTCTCCAAAGCGTCCACATCCTTTTGGTAATGTGGTACCCAGAATTGTACACAGTATTCTAAATGCGGCCGAACCAATGTCTTGTACAATTTTAACATGACCTGTCAGCTCTTATACTCAATACCCCGTCCAATGAAGGCAAGCATACTATATGCCTTCTTGACCACTCTATCCACCTGTGCAACAACCTTCTAGGCACAATGGACCTGCATTCCCAGATCTCTGCCCATCAACCTTTCTCAAGGCTCTACCATTCATTGTATAATTCGCTCTAGAATTAGACTTGCCTAAATGCATCACCTCACATTTGCCTGGATTGAACTCCATCTGCCACTTTTCCACCCAACTCTCCAGTCTATCTATATTCTCCTGTATTCTCTGACAGTCCCTTATGCTTTCTGCTACTCCACCAATCTTCATGTCATCTGCAAACTTGCTGATCAAACCAACAGTGCCCTCTTCCAGATCATTTATGTATATCACAAACAACAGTGGCCCCAACACTGACCCCTGTGCAACACCACTGGGCACCTTTCTCCATTTCGAGAAACTCCCTTCAACTACTACTCTCTGTCTCCTGTTGCTCAACCAGTTCTTTATCCACCGAGCTAGAACACCCTGCACACCATGTGACTTCACTTTCTCCATTAGTTTACCATGGGGAACCTTATCAAATGCCTTACTAAAGTCCATGTATATGACATCTACAGCCCTTCCTTCATCTATCAACTTGGTCACTTCCTCAAAGAACTCTATTAAGTTGGTAAGGCATGATCTCCCCCGCACAAAACCATGTTGCCTATCACTGATAAGGTCATTCTTTTCTAAATATAAATAGATCCTATCCCTCAGTGCCTTCTCCAGTAACTTCCCCACCACCAACATCAGGCTCACTGGTCTGTAGTTACCTGGAATATCCCTACTACCCTTCTTGTGCAGGGGGACAATATGAGCAACCTTCTACTCCTCCAGCATCTCACCTGTGTTTAAGGATGCCACAAAGATATCTGTCAGGGCCCCAGCTATTTCCTCTCTTGCCTCCCTCAGCAACCTGGGATAGATCCCACCCGGTCCTGGGGACTTGTCCACCTTAATAACCTCGAGCCTACCCAACACATCTTCCCTCCTTATGTCAACATGATCCAGACTAATCAAACTTCTATGTCTAATCTCAACATTCATTAGTGAGGCATTATGGGTGGAGCTGAGAAATAAGAAGGGTACCCTGTTGCCTTTACATTTTTCCATAATCTGTTTCCCTATTTGTTCTTCTACCTCACCCTCACTGGTGGGAGGCCTGTAATATAGCCCCAACAATGTAACTGCAGCCTTCTTATTTCTCAGCCCCACCCATAATGCCTTGCAGCCCAAGCCCTCCATAGTGTGCTCCTTTAGCACAGCCGTGATATCATCCCTGACCAGCCATGCAACTCTGCCTCCCCTTTTACTTCCCTCCCTGTCCTGTCTGAAGCACCTGTATCTTGGAACATTTAGTTGCCAACCATGCCCTTCCTTCAACCAAGTCTCTGTGATTGCACTGGACAAGATAAATGCAGAAAGGATGTTCCCAATGACTAGAAAGTCCAGAACCAAGGCCATAATTTAAGGAAAACAAAAACAGAAATTGCTGGAAAACCGCAGTATGTTCGGCAGCATTTGTGGAGTGAAATCAGAGTTAATGTTTCAGTTTGAATAAACCTGTGGAATTGCCTGTCACAGATTTGAAGGGCTGAATAGCCTACTCCTGCTTCAGTATTCAATGTTTCTATGTTCCTGTGAACAGTACTGAACTAGGCTGATCAGTTCACGGTCACCATTAAAAGACTAATGATTAATTTCAGATTTCATTACTTAATTAATGACATTTGAATCCTTCCAGCCGCCATGGCAGAATTTGAATTCATGTTCCTAGACCGTTAGTTGGAGCCTCAGGAATATTAATCAAGTTCCAGGAAGTGACTAAATTCAGCCTCAGAATGGGACTTGAATTCAGAACGCTGCAACTCAGAATCAACAGGATGATCAACACAGTCACAGTTGACATATCTGAGCCAAGAATACAGAATTAGATTGCCTTAATTGTGATACATACTGGCATCATGTCATCTTGGGTTTTAACCAATTTTATCCAATCTGATTTGGATTGGTTTCATTTAAAACAATCCAATCTGATAAATTGTCACAGGCTAAAAATTACTGCTCATAATATTAACAATTTGCACATTCATGCATTACACTTTTGTTTACCATTTTAACAAAGTTATCAGCAATTCATTTGAAATGAGTTTGTAAAACCTCGATTAATAATAAACAAGAATCTGCATTTAGCATAAAGGCTAAATACACTCTGATAAACTCCCATCTTGTTGTATTTATTGATTATGCGCTAGGTATCGAAATGGTGATCTCTTCTCAAGATTGGGCAAGACGCGAAAATCACTTTCTTGAACCACGTTTGAAATATCCGAAGGTGCAAATTGTTGGGAACATAAAATTTTATGAACTGTTTAAGGTATTGAATGTAAATGTTACATTCTGTAACTGTTTTGAGAATCAATAAAAGGAAAAGTCTGGAATTAGAACCAATTTCTCCTTTGCACTGAGCTTTCTCACATAAAAGGATTTTACTCAGTTTCAAATACAAACATGCACAGCTTTAATAAAAGCAAACCATTGACCAATCATTTTTGCATTCTTCTGAAAAATGGATATCAGGTACAATTTCTGTTTGGTTTTCCAAGCTAATATTAAAACAAACAATCCAGGCAAGGGACATTACTTCAAAGGGCAGTGTGATTAAAATCTGCATTCTCTATACATGCAGAGACTGATGGCTCCAGTTGGCTCTCTGTTGATGTGATCACTTCTGTTGGCAGGTGGATAGAGAGTCAACCTCTGCCATTCAATTGAAATATCCATGACACAGTCCAACCATTTCTGGTGGAGAGGTGGGGGGTATTGATGGGGTAGAGGAGCCATCCTGTAGCTACAGATGCTCCTTGTGACCCATAACAATTGTTTAAAAAGACTTTTCCATTTTTTTGAGGCGAAGAATGGGGCGAGAATAGGAGTTGGGAGATCCATTTGAGCCAAAGGTTAGTGAGAGGAACTGTAGCTGAACAAGAAGAGATGGTTTAGGTAGAGTCAACGTCAAGGGAAAGATAGGGCAAACAAGTCCACAACTCCTGGGATGTAAAAAGATATTAAGCGATACTATTAATGAAGAGGGTGCAGCACGGATTTCTCAAAGGGAATCCACGTTTAATTAAAGTGCTGCAGTATTTTTGAAGAGGTAACAAGTTGATGAAGATAATTCTGATGTGGTTCATATCAACTTCCAAAGGATATTTGTTACAATGCCACACAACAGGTGATCAAAGTTACAGCACACAATTTAAAAGAAACATAAAGGCACACAATTGACTGTGTGATAGGAATCTGAGATTAATGTCAATTGATATTTTGAACTGGATGGAAGTTTGTGGTGGATTTTCCCAAGGGTCAATAAAGGGATCTTCACTTTCCTGCATATGTTAATCAATTAGATTTTGGTGTGCAGGGATTTCTCCCACTGGCCACAGGAAATCTGTAGGGCACAGCTGGGAACTCCCAAGATTCCTGGTTCTGGCGCTAACATTAAAATCCAGCTTTGCAGCCTATCAGGGGATGGCATTCTGTTGCTGCCTTGCATGGTTCCTGTCTATTGCCCAAGGCAGTGGGAAACAGAGCAATGGATCACAAAATCCCATCTGAAAGCCATTACCAATTTATCACGAAAATAATATTAGCAACTCAGTTTGCCATTCTCTTTACAACATCAAAAGAATGCAACAAGGACTTTTTGAATATATATTGTAATGGTTCAAAGAGGATTGACAGGGTTGAGTCGAGGACTGAAGTCACTGAGTAATGAGCAGTATCTTGTAGCACTAAGCCAGTTTTCATTGGAGTAAGGTAGATTGCAGGAAATAGTTCATTATGATATAGGCAGTGTGATGCAATAACCTTGGCGTTTAGTCTCAAGAATCTAGGTTCAAATTGCAGTTAAACTGGTCGGACAAAATTCTCAAAAGTGGACCCATAGCATAACAGTGCCACTGCAGTTATTGTGGGTATGTTCACTGAGCTGGGAAGTTGATTTGCAGATGTTTTGTCCCCTGTCTGGGTGACACCTTCAGGGCTTTGGAGCCTCCTGTGAAGTGCTGCTGTACTGTGTCTTCGGGAATGTATTTGGTTCCGTTCCTGCTGCTTCCGATTGCTGGTTCCGGATGTCTGTTGTAGTGGTCGGAATATTGGATCTAGGTTTATGTGTTTGTTGACGCAGTCCGTGGATGAGTGCCATGCTTCTAGAAATTCTCTGGCTGTCCTCTGTTTGGTTTGTCCTATTATCATTGTGTTGTCCCAGTCGAACTTGTGGTTCTTGTCATCTGTGTGTATAGATACTAAGGACAGCTGATCATGGCCTTTAGTGGCTAGTTGGTGTTCATGGATCAGGATGTCACCTAAAAAGGGAATGAAACATCTGCAAACAAAGTTCGGTGAACATACCCACAACAGAAACCATCACCCCAGCTACAAATCTTTACACAAACCTGGAATAACAGGCCCACTCTTTGGTGCAAATGGGAATATAGCCTTACTGAGAACACATGCCAATATCATGCATCTCAACTCATCCAGTATCAGTAGTTCTTTGTGTTTTTTCCATGTTGAGTCCAGTGTTAGCATCAACTGTTGTTGAGTTAGCACAGAAACAGAGTAAAGCTGTTTCTGCTTTGTGAAGAAAGTGAGGACTGCAGATGCTGGAGACCAGAGTTGAAAAATGTGATGCTGGAAAAGCACAACAGCTCAGGCAGCATCCAAGGAGCAGGAGAATCGACGTTTCGGGCATGAGCCCTTATTCCCGAAGAAGGGATTATGCCCGAAACGTCGATTCTGCTGCTCCTTGGATGCTGCCTGATCTGCTGCATTTTTCCAGCACCACATTCTTGACTCTGATCTCCACTATCTGCCATCTCAACTTTCTCCTCATCTTGTCAATTGGCCATTGAGTTTAGTGAAGCCACAGTATGACTGGCAAGGGAGATGAAACCACAATGCTGGAAAGAGAAGGATATCTCTAAATTACCATTAAAACAGATCATTGCCACAGCACAGAGACAGCCTTACTCTGCTTCAATGCTAACACAACAACAGCTAACACTGGATAAAAGCAAATTACTGCGGATGCTGGAATCTGAAACCAAAAGAGAAAATGCTGGAAAATTTCAGCAGGTCTGGTAGCATCTGTCAGGAGAGAAAAGAGCAGACGTTTCGAGTCTAACTTTGACAAAGGGTCAGTTAGACTCGAAACGTCAACTCTTTGTCTCCTTACAGATGCTGCCAGACCTGCTGAGATTTTCCAGCATTTTCTCTTTTGGTAACAGCTAACGCTGGACTGAACATGAAAAGTTTTCCGAAAAATAAAACAAAGAACTGTGGATGCTGGTAATCTGAAACAAAAGCAGAAACTGCAAGAGAAACTCAGCAGGTCTGGCAGCATCTGTGGAGAGAGAGAAAAATAAGTTAACGTTTTGGGCCCAGAGACACTTCCTGAGAACTGATAATAGCTAGGAAATATGCTGAAGGTAGGGTGGGGATGACGAGTGGGGGGGTGGAGCCCAGAGAGAGAGAAAAGCAATTGGACAGAGAAAGGAATTGATAATGGTCCAGCCTGGGAGAATGGGGATTGCCTGTTGCTAATGAAGAGTGTCAGTGACTGGCAATGGGTTGTTTGAGGGACCAGCCCTTTTAAGATTTCCGCTCTTCAGTATTGATATCCTCAACCTGGAGGAGTACAAAATAACCCGAACAGAAACCTGAGGCACAGATGATAAAGATGTTTGATTTACATCTCAAGTGCAGACAAAGAGGTTCTAGGTCTGAAGCTAATACCTATCAAGTGAAACTATACAGTGTGAGAACCTTTCAACCATTCTCCTCATTCTGTGGGACACAATCCTGGCAAAAGCAATCTATTCTTCAAAAAGAACAACATAAATATGTTGCTGGAAATGAAATCTACAGCCCTCAGGATACGTATAGGATGAGGCCATTGTGTTTTTTAATTGTTAAGGCTGGAATGTAAGGATGTATTTTTATTGATTGGGAGGCAAGTCATGGTTAAATGATGGGGATGTGAGAATAGGCAAATAATGTGGAGTGGTGACCTCTCGGTGTGATGTGGTGATCTCTCGGTGTGATGTGGAGATCTCTCGGTGTGATGTGGTGATCTCTCAGTGTGATGTGGTTATCTCCCCGTGTGATGTGGTGACCTCTCGGTGTGATGTGGTGACCTCTCGGTGTGGTGTGGTGACCTCTCGGTGTGATGTGGTGACCTCTCGGTGTGATGTGGTGACCTCCCCGTGTGATGTGGTGACCTCTCGGTGTGATGTGGTGACCTCTCGGTGTGATGTGGTGACCTCTCGGTGTGGTGTGGTGACTTCTCGGTGTGATGTGGTGATCTCCTGGTGTGATGTGGTGACCTCCCCATGTGATGTGGTGACCTCTCGATGTGGTGTGGTGATCTCTCGGTGTGATGTGGTGACCTCCCCGTGTGATGTGGTGACCTCTCGATGTGGTGTGGTGATCTCTCGGTGTGATGTGGTGACCTCTCGGTGTGATGTGGTGACCTCTCGGTGTGATGTGGTGATCTCTCGGTGTGATGTGGTGATCTCTCGGTGTGATGTGGTGACCTCTCGGTGTGATGTGGTGATCTCTCGGTGTGATGTGGCGACCTCTCGGTGTGATGTGGTGACCTCTCGGTGTAATGTGGTGACCTCTCGGTGTGATGTGGTGACCTCTCGGTGTGATGTGGTGACCTCTCGGTGTGATGTGGTGATCTCTCGGTGTGATGTGGCGACCTCTCGGTGTGATGTGGTGACCTCTCGGTGTAATGTGGTGACCTCCCAGTGTGGTGTGGTGACCTCCTGGTATAGCATGTTGCCGGTGCGGTATGGAGCCAGGGCGTGGTGCTAACTGGAGTCTAAGTGTCTGTGTAGTATGATGTACTGTTCTCTTTTCTATAATACCAGACATTTTATTTCTGTAACAAATCTTATAATGAAAGAAGGTGTACCTAGAGCTCTTGTGTATCTACATTGGCAACGTATAAACTTCTCACTCTAACCATGCAGTAAACGTGACAACAAAGACCATTCTAACTCTAATCCTAACTGAGGTGTGGAAACCCCAATGTGAGTTTTACCGCAGTGTCACCGAGTGTTAGAAGGTTTGTGTAAGTTTGTTGTCTACTTCCATTTCCCACAAATTTGATCCTCTCTCTCTCCCTGCTCCCTCCTGGAGATATACTTTCTTGTAAGTGTGTGGTCTCACGATTGTGTGCATAAAAGTATGTGGAAGTTTCAAAGTAGCATAATTACCAGGTCATCACTCTCCTTTCCACGGGTGTTTACTGTGTCCTTAGGTGAAAATGTGCAGGAAATTGAAGCCTAAGTATTTAATCTTTTGAAGCAGTTGCTTAATTCACGTTGAACAATGAGTCTGCCATGTGACAGAGTGGGTTTCGTTCAATAAGAGTCATAAATTAATACATTATCATATCCAATCCCCAATCAATTTTATACTTTTCACAGTTAATGAACAGTTTATTTAAAAAGCGAAAGAAGTGCAGATGCTGTAAATCAGACACAAAAATCAGAAATTGCTGGAAAAGCTCAGTAGGTCTAGCAACATCTGTGGGGAGAAACCAGAACTAATGTTTCAGATTGGTGGTTCTCAGGATTCAGCCACGTATCACTGAGGCCATCTCTACAGTTTAAACATACCCTTGAAGAACCTGCTGACAGAAGGAGCTGATATTTCAGTCGAGAATCAGAATAATGGCCAGGTGACTAAGCCACTGGTTTTCAGTCTAACAAGAAGTTGGATGATGGCTGTTTTTCATTTTCAGCAATGCCCACCCCCCCCTTTTCAGTTGGTAGGTGAATTAGATTCCAACTGGATTGGGAGACAAGAGTTTGAACAATGCTGATTTAGACCTACAATGTTGGGAGGTTTATATAAAAGGTAAGTCAGAAAGTGACACTCACTGCCTAGTTCAAACTAGCTCAAAATGTTGATGTTCCTGCTCCTCAGATGCTACCCGACCTGCTGTGCTTTTCCAGCACTTCTCTAATCTAGACACTAATCTCCAGCATCTGCAGTGCTCACTTCCACCCAGCACTAGCTTCAATGTTTGCCCATCTAGCTTTGAGGGACTGAGACCAATCTTCCCATTCCGAAGCCCGGATTTATTGGAGCCATATTTCCCATACAACACCACTCCAACCAAAACAACAGTTATCAACCTGTCCAGCTGAAACCACTGCTACCCCATCACCATATTACACTGGGAGCAGCTTTAATTGTTTCCACCTACTGCGTTCAAGAGCTGGCATCTAACCAGATTAAGCAGTAGCACCAGACTCAAACATTACCCATTGTGGGGCCTACACACAGAAACCAAGGGACAAGACTGTTGGTGCACAGAGAAACAGTAAATCTGTGATCATGGGCAGACCTCAGTGAGTCAGGGGCATTGGAGGGGTGGTGGGATAGATGGGCAAGGTCAGGGTTTGAGAGGCTCTGTGGAGGCTGGTTATGGAGGGGAGTATGGTTTTGTGTATGGAGAAACTCTGAGTGTAGAACCACCTTCCTACAAAGAATATGGAACAATACAGCACTGGAACAGGCCCTTCGGCCATCCACACCTACACCAACACATTTTACCCTTCCGTACTAAAACTGTCTTCCCTTACAGGATCCATATATTCCCTTCCGATTCATGTATTTGTCCAGGCGTTTCTTGAATGTTGCTCTTGTGTCTGCTCCTCAGGAAGTGCTTTCCAGGCACTCACTGCCCTTTGTGTGAAAAACTTGCCTCCCACATCTCTTTTAAACTTCCTCCCCAGCACCTGTGTTCCCTAGTAATTGACCTCTCCACCCTGGGAGAAAGCATCATACTTCCCACACTATACATGCCCTTCACAATCTTATAAGCGTTGATCAGGTCACCCCTCGACCTCCTGCATTCCAATGAAAACAAACCCAGTCTATCCAACCTTTCATCATAGCTAAAATTGCCCATACCAGGCAACATCCTGGTAAACCTTTTCTGCCAGATAGCATCCTGCTCAGTGAGAACTGCTGAGCTATCGACCTGATCTCCACCTTCCCATATCACAGAGAAAGGTAATAGAGAAAATGAGGTTGTTAATCAGGTAGTAATTAGCCATTTAAGAAGCCAACAGTGAGCAGGCTGCCTGGCACCTGTATGTGTGGTAGGCAGGGAGAAGGTTGGAGGCAAGGCAGTGGGAAGGCCATGTCGTTTAGTTTCAATATCTACCTATAGGGTAGTGAGTAAATCCAACTTCAACCAGCTAATTCTGCAGATTGAAAATCAAAAACAATTTTACTGTCTCTGATCTTCTCCTGGTCTTTCAACATAAATAAATTGCAGAAATTCTACAAAAGGCCATCACTCCAAAATAAAATTGTAAACACTTGTAAGGATTCACAATTGTTTCAAAAATTAGCTGCTGGTTGTACTAAGTTAAGCCAATGGAGAGAATTCTATGTAGGAGCAGGACCCCACTGACCTTCAACAAACCATTAACCCCCTCCCCTCTCCGGTAGCCCTCACCCCCAACCTGCCCTCTATCAGGTGTTCTGCAGCAATATGGGGAATCTCTGACTTCGAGGAGTAATTCCCACCCCTATCCAGGGCATTGTCCAACCTCCGAGTGCTGCCAGACAACCAAATGGCCAACTGCCTCATAGTCGCAGCCTCACTGGGAGTACGGGGACTACAGTCAGCCCTCACATTGATTGCCACTGGAGTCAGATGGGGAGGTACGGCTGGGGAAATGGAATGGGGGAGAGGCTTTGAATATTAAATTACAGCTGGGGTAAGAGTGAGCATTTAAAGAGGGAGAACAGAATCCACAATGTAACACCCAATTTTATGCCCTCTGCCTGCCTTGCAGCTTCTTCCAATGTGCTCACCTAAACAGAAACAGAAAGTAAAATCTCTAGCAGAATTAATATAACCCAAGGTGTTTCTGTACTGGAATTCTTTTGCAAGTTTATCCTACATTTCCATTGAGCTTATGACTACATGAAGGTTTGTTTATTACCGAACATAATAAGACTGTTTCTAACATTCTCAACAAGAGTTGCCTCTCTTAGTATGATTTGTTAAGTCTATCAAAACCACTGGATTCTCATGCGATGAGAATTAGTTTTCAGAAAGGAAACTGTTTCCTTTTAACTAACACCGAGCAGGCAAGCTCCCTTTCACTACTGTTTCAACTGGAAATTATGGCATTTGACAGAAACCATATACTGTATAAAAATTCTTTTGATTCTATTAACAACCAATTCAGTTCAAAAAGAGTAAAGATAACATGCCCACATGGGAGTACCAATCCCACAAATCTTAAGGACGTTTCATTATCAGCAGCTACAGTTAAGACTCCCGTCCAGCTACCCTGACAAAATGAATCCTGTCTCTTCCTTATAAACACATTGTGGCACCAAATGTTTTTATTCAGGTGCCAGGCAGTGGACTCGATTCCTGTAAATTTATGTGAACTGAAATGTAATGGACTCAAAACCTTAAGTGTTTTGCTATGACAAAAATACATTTCTTCATAGTTGAAAAATGTGTAAAAGAAAATGACAAGAAAATATTTGAGCATCAATGGTTTCTGAAGTAATTTTTTAAAGGTACACAATATGCAATTTAATTTTTTATTTCAGTTTGTAAATAGTTGTTTATATCACAAAATGTCAGTAGAATGGAAATTTATTAAAATCAAAATGCTTTCTGGAGATAACTCTACAATCTTATGGATTATAAATAAATCCATTCTGGTTGAAACAAGAATATTAATGCTACTCAGTTGCTGCTATTGCTTTTTTTTTTACTTGGTGTCTACTTTCTGAAAAAAAAGAGGTCTGTATAAATAAAGCAATATAAAAGACCCATTCTAATGGTAATATGGATTGAGGTAGAAAGCATTTGATTCCAGGTTTCTACAGAGACCCAGTTCAAGGGGCTTTCACATAGATCAAAATAGCCTGGAGCTTAACATCTCATCTACTTAAAAGTCAAACTAAGTCCTACTTTATATTGAACAAGTTTATATTCATCTCAATATCAAAACTTTGCCATTCTACATTTCTAATTTTAGAGCTGTCTCATTTTTCTACGTAACTGCTCACCTAAAGCCATTACTAAAAATGTTTGATCCATGTTTTTCTCTAAATCATTTGCTCAGAAATCAGTAATTAGTCATTATTGCTGAATTAATGTAGGAGGTAAACCAATAGAGAACAACATACTGTAATGTACAAAATACCTACATTTTACACTATTACAAACAACATTTTGAATTCTTTTTCAAATTAAGGTTTTGTTCTCAGATTTAATCATTTTTCTGATTATTAAGTAAGAAATAAATGGGAATAAGTAAATAACTAGTTTATCATCATTTGGAGATGCTGGTGTTGGCCTGGGGTGGACAAAGTTCAAAATCACACAACACCAGGTTAGAGTCCAACAGGTTCCAATTAAAGCTGATTTTTACCTTAGTTTATCATCACTTCCTTTGTTTGTCTCTGCTGTCTCTCTGCACCGACTCTGTGTATCCTTCTCTGTCCTCCCTACCCTCCACCCTGTTTGTCTCTGCTGTGTCTCTGCACCGACTCTGTGTATCCTTCTCTGTCCTCCCTACCCTCCACCCTGTTTGTCTCTGCTGTCTCTCTGCACCGACTCTGTGTATCCTTCTCTGTCCTCCCTACCCCTCCACCCTGTTTGTCTCTGCTGTCTCTCTGCACCGACTCTGTGTATCCTTCTCTGTCCTCCCTACCCCTCCACCCTGCCATCAGCATCAAGTCCCACTATTTCCCAGCTGCTTTCAGTTCTTCCCAAAGGTCACTGGACTGAAAATGTTAACCATTTTTCTCTCTACAGATGCTGCCAGATCTACTGAGTTTCTCCAGCACATTTTGTTTCTGTTAAAAAATAAATGGTGCCTCCACAAGATGCCAGCAATTACATTACTGGGATACAGATACACAAATGCATTACCTTGACCATGAAGCAACTTTCATTCTTATAGCTGGTGTCACTTACATATATCTGACAATCACTGGAATTTTTTTTCACACATGTAAGCCATTTGCTGGGGGGAATTCAGCAGCTAAAGTGAGAACTATTGCAGAGTACCAGGCATGCACTGTCTGATTTCCAAAGTGAATAACACATTGTACTTGTAACTCACAAATACCCCCCTGCCACCCACCCTCCACAGAAATAAACATCTACATTTGAATTGCTTTTAGAAGCAAAGAAATCAATTTGAATCTGACTGCTTTCTTTATGTATTTTTCCAGTTTTTAGGTCAGTTATGAGCTACCTGGTGCTTTCTTCAGTGCAGTGTAACCATTACAGAGACTGGTTGCCTCAGATGGCTAGATTGCCAACAGTATCAGTCCCAATTCCTGCATGGGCTGAGGTTACCGTGAGGCATGGTTACCCTCAGGTTAAATCACCACCGGTTCTCTCTCTCTCTCTCTAATAAGAGAACAGTCTTATGGTCCTTTTGGATGATGATTTTGTAGCGTTCGATGATAATTGAGTCTTTCTGCGTTATGAAAGGACTAGATTTTTTTGGGTGTGTATAAAGTGCTTTCAGAACATCCAAAGGGCACATGAACCTTTATAAGGTGCGAATCACACTGGATAGTATCTTCTCAATTGTTTGATGGAGTAAAGGTGTTGCTGAGATTAGATCAGATTCCTTAAAGTGTGGAAACAGGCCCTTCAGCCCAACACGTCCATACCCACCGTCCGCAGAGCAACTCACCCAGACTCATTCCCTTGACAAATGTACCTAACACCATGGACAATCTAGCACCTGACCTGCACATCTTTGGACTGTGGGAGGAAACCGGAGCACCCAGAGGAAACCCACGCAGACACGGGGAGAATGTGCAAACTCCACACAGACAGTTGCCTGAGGCGGGAATTGAACCCGGGTCTCTGCTGTGAGGCAGCAGTGCTAACCACTGAGCCACCGTGCTGCTGGTAAGCATTTGTTTCCTGTCCCAAATTGCCTTTAAGTGCAGTATTTTGCTTGCACCACTTTGGAGGGTAGTTAAGAAGCAGTCACATTATATTGGTGAAGGTGTTCGCTTGTTTGCAGTGATAGGAGATGTACACAGTTAATGAAGCCAGTCAGCACATTTGACTGAAGTGCTACCATATTACACCTAAATATTCAGCTTATGCCCTCTCTTAATCAATTACCTTCACATTAAAAATATCCAAATGAGTGTGACTGAGGGAGGGAGGAAGGGAGATGTGGTACAATCTGTTTGGGTGATCCCTGCCTTTCATGGTTGTATAGTTCACAGTGTGTTTGGGGATCACAGAGGTTTTCTGGCTGAGACTTGTGGAGATGGAGAAAGAGTTCCTGGACCCAGTGAGACCAAATGAGTCTTCAATGAAACATTAAGAATACACGTATTGCAGTCAGAACAATGAAATAAAGTGGTTGAGAGAAATTCTAGATGGAATCAATAAGCCAGGCTGAAATAAATGTGTTTGGCTCAAACAGTTTAAATTATAAAGTAAAAACCAAAAGAACTGCAGATGCTATAAATCCGAAACAAAAACAGAAATTACTGAAAAAGCTCAGCAGGTCTGGCAACATCGTAGAGAGAAATCAGAGTTAATGTTTTGGGTCACTTGCTGACAGGATCAGTTCTGAGGAAGGGTCACTGGACCCAAAACGTTAACTCTGATATCTCTCGACAATGTTGCCAGACCTGCTGAGCTTTTCCAGCAACTTTTAAATTATCGAGTATCCCAGGTGACAAGATCTTTGTGGGACTGTAAAGTGAATCATAGGATCTGTACAATACAGAAAGAGATAATTTAGCACATGGAAATCCAAACTGCCCTTCAGCAGCTTTTTACTGAAGCATTGACTAAAACAAATACAAAGATACAAGCGAGAGATTATATATACTCAAAGTCACAAAGATCAGGTAGATGTAATTTTTGATAAATAAATTAAAAATAAGCAGCGAGATCAAATGAAAAAGAAAGGGAGATAAGTATCCTAAAGACTTGATAAATAAATCCCAAAACAGCCTGACAAGCAACATCACCAATACTTCCAGCAATGAGTCACATTGACTACAATTGAATGCCAATCAGCTGATATTCTATATGACTTGTGAAACAGAGTGAAAGAAAACTCCAATTGTATAGTTAAACTTATTACTTTTTAGTATTTTAAGATACGGTGTAATTTTTATACCTCCAAATCTATGTTGGATATAATGAACTGATGGAGAAATCAGAGCTGAAAATGTGTTGCTGGAAAAGCGCAGCAGGTCAGGCAGCATCCAAGGAACAGGAGAATCGACGTTTCAGGCATAAGGCCTTCTTCAGGAATCCTGAAGAATTAACAATCTTAACAACCAATACCTGCAACAAATCCGAACACTTTCTCCCTGATTGAGAAATCAAATGTGTCTGCTATATTTTAATTACGCTGACAATATGTTTTCATTATTCCCCAGCAGATAAAACATCACTCAGTTTGAAGTTGAGTTGTGCAGTAACAGGACTGTCTTCATCAGATGTAGTTCCACAGGGGTCACAATTGCACCCATCATTCCAAAACTCTCAATATATGTTTGATTGGCCATGATTAAAATCAGGCAGGTAAAAGTGAGGACTGCAGATGCTGGAAATCAGAGTCTAGATTAGAGTGGTGCTGGAAAAGCACAGCAGGTCAGGCAGCATCCGAGGAGCAGGAAAATTGATGTTTCGGGCAAAAACCCTTCATCAGGATTAAAATCTATCAAACTGCTCTCTATAAATGTGTAAACTTTCCTCCAATTGCTTATTTGCCTCTCACTCCATTGAGTAACTTTTACCTTAAATATTCAAGTTTGTCTCAAACTATATCCTCACAATATTACAACATTCTTAAAATAAATAGCAGGGAACAAGATTAATAAAAGCACATTCATTGACCGCTGCTGTTTAAGGTGGTGTTGATAAGCTGTACATAGTAGGAAAATTCCAAATTTAATCTTTTTGGACTGCATTCGTTGACACAATCGTGGCCATGATAAAACTCCCAGGCTGACATTATCAGCTCAGAATTAGGTTTGATTTAAACATCTGACCATTTACTAGTAGACCTTGCAGAAATTATGTAACAGTGATTTAGTGAGGGCAGGTTTGGACTGAGTTTATTTGATTCTTATGATTGACCAGCTTGTTAATCATCACTGTTCAATCAGATGGCATATTTGAGTTTTGCAGTTTTTAGTAGAAGTGTATTCAAGCCCACAGAACCATAACCCTTCCAAAAGGATAACTGGAGGGAAAATTATTGATTTTTATAAAAGGAATAACATTACTTTAATTGTAAATCAGAAACATACAGAGCATTACATATTTAACCATTGGTTTAAAATGGTGAAGCAGATGGATTGCTTTTTATTTGGAATTATTACTTAAATTCTCCTTCAACAATGGTCATGAAGACTTCAAAGTACCATTTCAAAATTCAAAATCTAGGGATATTTTGCTTCAAATACCAGCTATAATATAAGCCTGAATTTGCAACTACTTCAGTCAAACAATCTGGTATTGGTCTAAAGATCAAATCTAAAAATCAGATCACAAAATTTTCACAGCATGATGGTGAAATAATAAATAATGTTACTATTCAGTCCCAATGTTAAGTCTTTTATATGGCCAGAAGGCACAATCTTTTGGCTGTGACCATTAAGTGTAACCATAGTAACGGACACATTCATTTCTTGGATTAGTGCACCACTGAAAATATTAACGTATTACACTAAATGAGGATTTAACATAATCTGCTTATGGCAGGATGAAGTTTTAAAAGGTTCAATAGCCTCTCAATGGAGTAAATGTTGTGTATCTTCAGAAAGTAGCCTGTTTCCAAAGAGTGAGATCTATGAAATAACCAACCAGCCATTTTATATCCTGTTGCGATTTGTCCATGGTGAAACAAAATGAATGTGTGCAAATCTCTCTGCAGCCACTACCACACAATCACCTCAAGTTTCAAACCTGTTTCACATCATTTATAACACAGTATAAATCACAGTTAGTAACAGGAGAAACACATGTTTTACAGGATATAATAAAATTGGACTGTTCAAGCACAGCCCTTTAAAAATATTTCGGTCATAAAGAATTTAAAGGATAAAGCAAAGGTTTAACACAAGATTAAATTATTTTAAAAACTGTAATGGCCAATAATTACTGTATTTTTAATTGATCAAAAAACTGAATTTACTGTAGTTTTGGAATCTTATGCAAACAATGTATACCTTTCTGTTATTGTAATTATATTTAAATTATGCATTACAGTAACATTACTTAATGGCACTATAAGTGGTGACTTCTAAACTTTTCACTGTACTCATTTGAGTACGTGACAATAAAGCAAATTGATTTCAATTCAATATTAATTAAATTCATTTTAGCACAAATTCAATAATTGTTCCTAAATAGAAAGTTTCTGAAAAACCCCTTGCCTTCTGTTGTATGTAAACTATTAAAGGTTTTATTTTGTAGATACTGGATAACAATCTTGCACTGAATTTGACACCATATCTCAAAAATATTTCCAATCCATTTCAATGACTTCTTACAGACTTAAAAAATTCTAACACTTGTGAATATAACACTTCACAGATACCTTGGTTTGGAAAGTGAAGCAATTAATGTATTTTGTTTCATTAAAGAGGCTTATTGAGCAAAGTGACTTTTATTTAGCTGTTAAATTAATCCAACTGAAAAAGTGTGAAAACTAACTGACAGACCAAACCGACAAGGAAACAGTGTTCCTTCTATTTTTCCCTCAGAAAACTAGAATTCACTTAACCTAGAGCTTCCCTCAGTTTTTGTCCAATGTGTGCAGGAGGGCTTCCTGACACAGTATGTAGTTAGGCCAACAAGGGGCGAGGCCACATTGGATTTGGTACTGGGTAATGAACCTGGCCTTCAAGAGGAAGAAGGAGACTTATGTAAAAATGGGATATGAAAACTAAGTTAAGACACTTGAGAGTTACAAGTTAGGCAGGAAGGACCTAAAGAGAGAGCTAAGAGGAGCTAGGAGGGAAGATGAGATGTCTTTGGCAGGTAGGATCAGGGAGTACCCTAAAGCTTTCTATAGGTACGTCAGGAATAAAAGAATGACCAGGGTAAGATTAGAGCCAGTCAAGGACAGGAGTGGGATGTTGTGCATGACGTCAGAAGAGACAGGAGAGGCGCTAAATGAATATCTTTCATCAATACTCACACTGGAAAAAGACAATGTTGTGGAGGAGATTACTGAGATCCAGGCTACTAGACTAGATGGGATTGAGGTTCACAAGGAGGAGGTGTTAGCAATTCTGGAAAATGCAAAATAGATAAATCCCCTGGGCCAGATGGGATTTATCCTAGGATTCTCTGAGAAGCCAGGGAGGAGATTGCAGAGTCTTTGGTTTTGATTTTTATTCATCATTGTCTACAGGAATAGTGCCAGAAGATTGGAGGACAGCAAATGTTGTCCCCTTGTTCAAGAAGGGGAGTAGAGACAACTCTGGTAATTATAGACCAGTGAGCCTGACTTCAGTTGTGGGCAAAAGTTTGGTAAGGGTTATAAGAGATAGAATTCTTAATCCTCTAGAAAAGATTAATTTAATTTGGGATAGTCAACAAGATTTTGTGAAGGGTAGGTCATGCCTCACAAATCTTATTGAGTTCTTTGAGAAGGTGACCAAACAGGTGGATGAGGGTAAAGTGGTTGATGTGGTGTATATAGATTTCAGTAAGGTGCTTGATAAGGTTCCCCATGGTAGGCTATTGCAGAAAATACAGAGGCATGGGATTGAGGGTGATATAACGGTTTGGATCAGACATTGGCTAGCTGAAAGAAGACAGAGGGTGGTGGTTGATGGGAAATGTTCATCCTGGAGTTCAGTTGCTGGTGGTGTACCACAAGGATCTGTTTTGGGGCCGCTGCTGTTTGTTAATTTTATAAATGACCTAGATGAGGGCGTAGAAGGATGGGTTAATAAATTTCCATATGACACTAAGGTTGGTGGAGTTGTGAGTAGTGCAGAAGGATGTTGCAGGCTACAGAGGGACATTGATAAGCTGCAGAGCTGGGCTGGGAGGTGACAAATGTGGAAAAGTGGGAGGTTGATTCACTTTGGAAGGAGCAACAGGAGTTCAGAGAACTAGGCGAATGGTAAGATTCTTGGTTGAGCAGAGAGATTTCAGTGTCCATGTGCATAGATCTCTGAAAGTTGTCACCCAGGTTGATAGGGTTGTTAAGAAGGTGTATGATCTGATGGCTTTTATCGGTAGGGGAATCGAGTTTTGGAGCCATGAGGTCATACTGCAGCTGTACAAAACTCTGGTGCGGCTGCACTTGGAGTATTGTATACAGTTCTGGTCACCGCATTATAGGAAGGATGTGGAAGCTTTGGAAAGGGTTCAGAGGAGATTTACCAGGATGTTGCCTGGTATGGAGGGAAGGTCTTATGAGGAAAGGTTGAGGGACTTGAGGCTGTTTTCGTTAGAGAGAAGTAGGTTGAGAGATGACTTAATTGAGACATAAACGATGATCAGAGGATTAGATGGGGTGGACAGTGAAAGCCTTTTTCCCTTGGGTAGTGATGGTTAACACGAGAGAACCTAGCTTTAAAGTGAGGGCTGATAGATAGAGGATAGACATCAGAGGTAGTTTCTTTACTCAGAGAGTAGTAGGGGGCATGGAACGCCCTGCCTGCAACAGTAGTAGACTCACCAACATTAAAGGTGTTTAACTGGTCATTGGATAAACGAATGAATGATAATGGAATGGTTTAGATGGGCTTTAGATTGGTTTCACAGGTTGATCAAACATAGAGGGCCAAAGGGTCTGTACTATGCTGCGATGTTCTATGTTCCTAATATCCTACTTACTGACACTGTTAATACTTGCTCCTCCTTAAGCACTGCTTTATTCATTTTCACAACTGTAGATCCTTTCTCCTTTAAATATTTCCCATAATTGAACATTCTGTCCTCTTACACTCCTGCCCCATTACCAGCCCAGCCCCCATTCTCAAAACAATGAAGATGCAGGCGAAGATTTCCACCAAAGTGGACAGCATCTCTGATAGAGTAACACTACTGGAGGAAGTCAGCAATCCCTTATCCAGTTCCCAAACTCATTTCACAGGGACAGGACGAGGGTGGTCAGTAGATCATGGAACGTACAGTATCCAAAGGCAGCTGATTATCTCAATAATCAATTGTCTCCATTGAAATCTGATTTTGGAGTGCCTGTAGTGTGGTCTCTGGAGTGTGGACATGACAGCAGTTTAAGGACAAATTTGTTCTCAGTGTATTTCTTTTGGGCAGTCATGGTAACTCCTTAGAGTGGCATTCCTTTGGACGTGGTCCTGGGAACCTTTAGTTGATGGAAGACACCCTTTAGGATTTTAAAATTAAAATGCTTGTGTGTTAAATATGGACAGATTTTAAAATGTGTTCGCGGGATGTGGTTGTTGCCGGCTGGGCCAACATTGAGTACCATCCCTGACTGTCCTTAAGATGGTGCTGGTGGAATTCAACTCCTTTGTCCATGTTTAAACAAAGTTTGTAATGACGTCAAGAACTGAGTAGCCCTGGCAGAGCCCAAGCTAACCATAAGTGAGTAGGTTATTGCTGAGCAAGTACCATTTAATAACTTCATTGATAAACACTTACATCATTGTGATGATCACTGGAATGATTGCAACTGCCAAATCTGTCAAGGAGTTGTCCAAAAAAACTTTGTGGAGTTAGGAAAAAGCAGTTGGCGTTCCCATCATGTTGCCTGGCTGATTTTCCAAACTATTCTTTACAAAGTGATGTGCCCATTATCAACAACTGATGGACAGCTCCAACCGCTTATCACATGGAAATATTTGTTTATGTAAGGGATGAACATTTAAATAAAAGTAGGCTTACATCATGAGATAAGTTAAAAGTTTGTTTTCAGAAGGTATTGGTGAAGAAATTTTAATACGTTGCTTTATTGTATGAAAGAAAGTATGTACTTTTTTCAATATCGACGTCATCCATAGACAGATCAGGGTTGTCCATGGTAGGTGAGTAGACATGGAGAGGGAACGGTAAATTAACACTGATTGGCCTATGGAGAATTGGGGCATATGAGAGCCAAAAAGGTTGGGAGATGGCATAAAGCTGGGAAAGAGGGATGGAGGGGCTGTGGTGGATGGTTAAATCGGCACAGGGTGTCTTTGGCTTATAAAATACTGTGGAAGGATGGTTTCAGAGTCATCAGTTGGCAAGGGAGGGTGTGGGAGCCACAGGGTGAGTCCATGATATTGGGTAGCAAGAATAGGGCATGGAGTGTGAGGGGACTGAGGGGGTGAGGGCAGGAGGGATCCTTTCTGTCTTCATCTTTATTTTTCATTTTGAAGACGGTGCTGGAGCACTGAGCTAGGCCAGCCAGCTACTCTTCCTTTGTCACATGATCTGATTGGTAAGCCAGGCCTGTCCTCTCAGATCAAAAACCAGAAGTTCAGGGCAGCAAAGGGCAGGAGCCATTTGGAAAGATTTGGTCTGTAGAGCCAGGGTTTTTTTACTCTCTTTTCTGCTCCCAACCCAAGATCAAAAATCAAGCCATAGATTCTCCATCCCTGACTTTGGCCCCAGATCTATGAGCTTCATTTCTGTAATTAAATGATTAAATTGCTCCAGTCTGGTTACAACCTTCCTATAGCACAAAGGAAGCTCCCACTTCAGTGTTCATGACCCTGATACATCATCTCTCTTCACCCTCCATCATTCCTCTAAAGCCAGTGACACAGTCAGTCACCCATCCCTTCCTCCAACACCTCCAACTTGATAGGACTTCCCTCACTCTCACTGTTACCTATCGAATTCACGTCATGTGGACCAGCATAACTACAAACAGGAAATCCTGGAATTAGTCTGACTTCATATCTGTAGATAGAGAAACCTGAGTTAACATTTCACAGCAATGACCTTTCATCACAATTGGAAAAAGTGGATGTTTTTAAGCAAATACAGACACTGGGAGGAAGAATGGAAGAGAAGATATGAGATGGAATGGAAGACAAGAGATATTAAATGACACAGGTGAAAGGCAACAGTAATGGTGCCACTGAAGAATTAAAAATCATTGGGAATGAGGGACAATTGTTGTCGATGCACTGAGGGTCACATTAGTCAGTTAGAGAGCTGCTGAATGACCAGCATTGCTTTACTTTTCGGAAGGCTTACCAAGCCAGGTTCCAATCAGGCAGTAGTCAGGCCACTGTAGGCCTTCTCCCTGAAATCAAGACCCCAGAATCATAACTCGCACATGACAAGAGCTGAAAATATGATGCTGGAAAAGCGCAGCAGGTCAGGCAGCATTTAAGGAGCAGGAGAATCGACGTTTGACCCTGAAGAAGGGCTTATGCCCGAAACGCCGATTCTCCTGCTCCTTGGATGCTGCCTGACCTGCTGCGCTTTTCCAGCAACACATTTTCAGCTCTGATCTCCAGCATCTGCAGTCCTCACTTTCTCCTACACGACAAGAGCTCCCAACCAAAGGCTCTTGCACTCAGTGGAGCAATGAGGGAGAGGTGGCGGATAAATGAAAGACACCATTGGGGGTACAGATCTTTCGAACAGCCAAGTCAGGGTTAACTCATGGAGTAAAGGAGTTTTGTGGGCTGGGGTCATGGGGGAGATGGGGATATCAGAAACCATGACAAGATGGTGGCCCACACTGGAACCACCCTCCCAATGTCCAGTACCTCAATCAGGTATTGGAAACCTCTGCCCACCACCAACATTCCCAACCCAAGATGACAAGCAATCTGGATGGTTTGATCATCCTGCATGCTCCTGGGTGAATCACTGTAGCAACAGGAACAGGCCCTTAGGTGGTCAGTAAATGACCACTTAGTAGCCTTAGTTGGTGATGCTGCAGAAGGGAGTGAGCAAATGTCTCCCCGTCACAACTCTGTAGAGGTACGAAGGTGGTGAGTTGTAGATATAACATGACCTCACACCTCCAAACATAGCACCTCCAGAAGCAGCAGATTCTGTGCAAACTCTGAACAGGAAAAGCAGAACCATAACCAATGGCTGGAACCTAAAAACCAAAATACAACTAAACATTGGGGTAGATGTTATGATGTGGCATTCTTGAAGTCAATATGGAAGCAAACCATCTGACACTAACCTGGTTGCATTCTTTGATATTGGAACAGAGGAGACTGATCAAGGTAGTGGATGTTGCAATTACGAATTTTTAAGATGGTAACTCAGCAAAATTGTCATTTAGGACCATGTGAAGATGCTCATTAAATTAAAAGGAATTTGGCAGCATTGATACAGAATTGACAAGAACCAAATGGTCGTGGTAGATGGATAGCTATCAGAACTCAGAAACAATTTGCAGTGGTGTCTTCCATCTTCATTACCCTTCATTTATATAAATCGCCAAGACCTGGATGGAAGGAGGAGCATTACAAAGCTTGAAAACGATACAATACTTCGCAAGTTGAGGATAATGTAGTCAGGTTGTTGAAATGGTGAGTTTCATGGTAGATATAGTTCAATGAAGAGCAGTGGGAGGTCATGCACTTATGATGGAAAGATAAAATACGATAGAATCATACTGTATGTAGACGGCCTTTAGCCCCATCAAATCTGTGCTGCATAAAAATACACTATTCCCTTCACTAGTCCCACTTTCTGACACTGGGCTCATGGCCTTGAATGTTGTGACAATCAGCTGCTCGTCCAAATAACTTCTAAAGGTTGTAAGGTTTCCTGACTCAACTCCCCCCACCCCTCACAGGCAGGGCATCACAGACCCCCACCTTGCCTCAAATTCCCTCTAAACCATTTGTCTTTCACTTTAGATGTGTACCCCCTTTCTCCTTGACCCTTCACCTAAGGGGAACAGCTACATTTTATTCATGACCCTCATAATTTTATGCACCTCCCTCCCCACCACTCTTGACCCACTCCAACTTGCCTGTTGGACCAAGCGATCCACGGCAGATGCCATATCACTTGCCCTTCACTCCTCCTAAGAACATGTTGACACCAAGAACAGCTACAAAAGAATCCTAGTCATTGACAACAGTTCAGCCTTCAACACTATTATCCCCTCGAGACTGATTACTAACTTAGTGATCTCGGACAAAGCCCCACTCTCTGCAACTGGATCCTCAGTTTCCTGACCCACAGGCCACAATCAGTGAAGATTGGGGACAATATTTCATCCTCACTAACACTCCACACTAGAGCCCCCCAGGGCTGCGTACTCAGCCCCCTACTGTACTCACTGTATACCCATGACTGCATCACCAAATACCAGACTAATGCCATTTACAAGTTCGCTGATGACACCACCATAGTCGGTCGAATCTCAGATGGTGACAAAACAGACTACAGACGGGAGATAGAAGACCTGGAAAAATGGTGCACTGAGAACAACCTAGCTCTCAATGATGGCAAAACCAAGGAACTCATTACTGACTTTCAGCGGGATGTTACTCATGCCCCCCCTACACATTAACAGCACAGAGATGGAACGAGTGGAGAGTGTCAAGCTCCTGGGAGTGGTCATCAACAACAAGCTTTCTTAGACTCTTCATGTGGATGCACTGGTTACAAAGGCCCAACAATGTCTCTTCTTCCTCAGGCAGCTGAGGAAATTTGGCATGATGACGAATACCCTCGCCAATTTTTATAGGTACGCCATTGCGGGCATTCTGTCTGGATGTATCACTACCAGGTATGGCAACTGTACCATTCAAGATCGGAGACAGTTACAGAGAGTGGTGAACTCAGCCCAGACAATCACAAAGGCCAACCTCCCATCTATAGAATCCATCTACCAGGCCCACTGTCAAGGAAAGGCCGCCAGCATTCTCAAAGATCCATCTCACCCTGGCAATGTTTTTCTCCAACCTCTACCATCTGGGAGAAGGTACAGAAGCCTGAACACATGCACCAGCCGGTTTCAAAACAGTTTCTACCCTCCTGTTGTTAGAATACTGAATGGACTCACAAACTCTTAACATTCACCTGTCCCTGTGTTTTTGTTTTTGCCGATGTTTCCCTATTATTTACTATCTGTGTTACTTAACTCTGTGATCTGCCTGGATTGCTCACAAGACAAAGCTTTTCATTGTGTCTCGGTACATGTGACAATCAATTCAATTCAATTCAACTATAAACACCACTAAAACAAATTCCTTAATGCCTGTGTGCACAAATTCTAATAGAATTGGGCATAAAGTATCTAAAACAAAACCATATGGGTTACTAGTGTTTATAAATTCAGGCAAAGAAGCATAAAAGCAAAGAGAACTTGCTAGAACTTCATTATTTCATTCTCTACACCTGATGAAGGAGCAGTGCTCTGAAAGGTTGTGATTTCAAATAAACCTGTTGGATTAATAACCTTGGGTCATGTGACTTTTGACCATGTCCACCCTGGTCCAACACCGGCCCATCCACATCACTTATTGTTTGGAAATCGCTGGTTTGGCTTCAGCTGACAGAACGGGATGATCCTGGGCACCAGACTTCGGAAATATCAAAAAGCCATCGAACGTGTGCAATGAAACCACTCAGGTGTGAGCAGGGGTTCAAAGGTTTGGCTGTTCTCTTTGGACCAGAGTAGATTAGGAGGTGACCTCATCAAAGTTTTCATGATGATAAGAAGTTTTGATACATTAAATCAAGAAAACCTACTGCTTCTGGCAAGTGGTGAAAGATCTAAAGTCAATGCCAAAAGATCTAAGAAGGTAGATAACGAGAAGGTCTTTCATTCATTCAGTATTGTCGGGATTTAAAATCCTTATAATCCTTTAAAACTAATCGATTCCTTGTAACTTCCATTGAATATGGTAATAAACTTTAAAACCATAATTATCCCTGACAGCACAATGGGGAAATGTACCAAGCAGCCTAACACTGAGTCAGAAATTCCAGTAAAAACAGTTCTGTTGTAGCTGGGAGGCAGTGAAAGCTGATTCTGTAAATCACTTTAAAATGGCTTTGGACAGTTATTTGAGGTTGAGGAATTTATTGAGAAAGTTATGGACAAAAAGCAGGGTATGTGATGAAGACGTACAGCTCTTTCAAAGACCAATACTGACACAGTAAATTGAATGACCTCCATTTGGTGTTATATATCTCAAAGATGCTATGATCCTGCTTCTCAATCATTTCCTATGGTTCATCAACTGGTTCAGTGCTGTCCGACTCCAGCAAAATATAAGAAAATAAAAAACCCCTGCATTACAAACATTGCCATCTGTTCCATCCACAGAGCCAGCTCCTGTCTCAGGCTGAACCAGAAAGTTTGAGCTTCACTGGTTTATAATGTGCCTGAGCTGAATACCCAATCTAAGCACCAAGCTTTATATTTCTCATAGCTACACAGACTTGAGGAAGTGAGGGCTGCGGATGCTGGAGATCAGAGTCGCGAGTGTGGTGCTGGAAAAGCACAGCAGGTCAGACAGCATCCGAGGAGCAGGAGCATCAACGTTTCGGGCATATTTCCTGATGAAAGGCTTTTGCTCAAAACATTGACTCTCCTGCTCCTCAGACATTGCCTGACCAGCTGCGGTTTTCCAGCACCACACTCTTCAAATTCATGGACTTGAGGTCTTGGAGAATCAATGAACACAGTACAGCTTAACACCTGAATAACTGCAAACATATTAATGAATATTCCTATGCTTCCTGTTTACATTGAGGAATTCCATAAAGCTACAGATCATTGTACATCACAAATAACTTTCAATGGGCAAATCTGCTGCATTGCCTGATAGTGGTCAGAAACGTTGGAAAAAAACTGTTAATTACCTTAATGGTGATGTCTGGGCAATCTAAGACGTAAACTAACACACACAAAATAATACTCTATACATCATATTCCCTTTACATTTCTAAAATGCCACAAGTTGCTTCACAAAATGAGAGGAACACAGGAAAATGATCAAAAGTACAGCCACAGAAGTAGATTCTAAGGAGAATTTGAATGTGAAAGAAATGCAACAGGAGTTTTGGAATAAAGCCCCACAAATGTTTGTGATTTGCCACTAATGGTACAGTATGTCATAGAATCCCTATTAGATAAAAACACATCCTTGACCCTCCAAAGGACACCCCACCCAGACTGACACCCCCCATCCCCCAATCCTAGTAACCCCCACATTTCCATGGCAGATCCAACTAGTTTGCACATTCCTGGACAATCCGCCTAACCCACCTGTCCTTGGACTGTGGAAGGAAACCCACACAGACACAGGGAGAATGTACCAGGTCCCTGGTACTAACCACTGAGCCCCTGTACCACCCATTAAAGACACTGGAAAGAAGAGCAGACCAGAAGTGATGTTCATCAATTGCCTCCCATTGTAATTGTACTTAGTCTGGTCACCAACCTGGTAGCTTCTAAAGAAGGTATGAATTACAAACCAAATACAGGCTGGTTAAGGGCCATAAAGGATGCTCACAAAAGCTAATAGAAACATACCTGTCAGCAAAAGCTATTTGTAATGGACATTTGCAGAAATTCACTAAACTCTACCTTCCAGTACTCAATGGCACATGGAAAAACACACATTGTGTGACTTTTCTCATTACACTAGTCAAGAGACAGCAACAAAGCTGTTAGATCATACAATGAGTATGTGCCCATAAACTGCAGAATCTGAAAATGCTCCCCAAAATCCTATCAATGCTAATCCCAGAAACTGTCTCAACGGAAACTAAACCTCTGAGATTTCAAAACCAACATTGTCCCCATTGAAACTATTTTCATTTAGTAAGTGATTATTCAAGAACCAGAGAGCTTTTTTTTGATTAAAAAACACATCTAATGTAACTGGAATCACAAAGACAGAAATCCTATTTTAAAACAAACTATATTCTCTTATTTACTTTCTTGCTCAGTTTAAAAATGGCTGTTATTGATTATAGAATGAGCAAGTTGCAATTACTGGGACAAAAGTGAATTTATCACCTCCTGGAATGTGACATCTTTTACATTGGGTGCACATTCCAGACAAACCAATACAAAAGGTCTGTCTACCTCAGACCGTTCTGAACAAAGGAGTGCATCAAGACCTTTGACTTAGATTAACTTTGTGCAAATGACTTCACAATTATCTGCTGCAAAAAAACACAACGGTTCTGACAAGGAGACATCAAAATTGACATTGTAGGTATCTGTACCCAAAACTATTGTAACATGTCTGAAACTGTTAGGCTTGTTTGGTTCACCTTTAGATTCAATTCCTGGATTAGTGGTGCTGGAAGAGCACAGCAGTTCAGGCAGCATCCAAGTAGCTTCGAAATCAACATTTCGGGCAAAAGCCCTTCATCAGGAATAAAGGCAGTGAGCCTGAAGCGTGGAGAGATAAGCTAGAGGAGGGTGGGGGTGGGGAGAAAGTAGCATAGAGTACAATGGGTGAGTGGGGGAGGGGATGAAGGTGATAGGTCAGGGAGGAGAGGGTGGAGTGGATAGGTGGAAAAGAAGATAGGCAGGTAGGACAAGTCAAGGGGACAGTTACTGAGATGGAAGTTTAGAACTAGGGTGAGGTGGGGTAAGGGGAAATGAGGAAACTGTTGAAGTCCACATTGATGCCCTGGGGTTGAAGTGTTCCAAGGCGGAAGATGAGGCGTTCTTCCTCCAGGCGTCAGGTGGCGACCAATCAACCAAACCGCCCCGTGGCCCAACATTTCAACTCCCCCTCCCACTCTGCCGAGGACATGGAGGTCCTGGGCCTCCTTCACCGCCGCTCCCTCACCACCAGACGCCTGGAGGAAGAACGCCTCATCTTCCGCCTCGGAACACTTCAACCCCAGGGCATCAATGTGGACTTCAACAGTTTCCTCATTTCCCCTTCCCCCACCTCACCCTAGTTCTAAACTTCCAGCTCAGTAACTGTCTCCTTGACTTGTCCTACCTGCCTATCTTCTTTTCCACCTATCCACTCCACCCTCTCCTCCTTGACCTATCACCTTCATCCCCTCCCCCACTCACCCATTGTACTCTATGCTACTTTCTCCCCACCCCCACCCTCCTCTAGCTTATCTCTCCATGCTTCAGGCTCACTGCCTTTATTCCTGATGAAGGGCTTTTGCCCGAAACGTCGATTTCGAAGCTCCTTGGATGCTGCCTGAACTCTGTGCTCTTCCAGCACCACTAATCCAGAATCTGGTTTCCAGCATCTGCAGTCATTGTTTTTACCTTTAGATTCAATTCCCTACAGTGCGGAAATAGGCCCTTTTGGCCCAGCTAGTCCTCCGAACAGTAACCCACCCAGACCCATTCCCCCTGACTAATATACCTAACACCACAGGCAATTCACCAGACCTGCACATCTTTGGGCTGTGGGAGGAAACCGGAGCAAACCCTCACAGACACGGGGAGAATGAACAAACTCTACACAGACAGTCACCCGAGGTTGGAATTGAACCCAGGTCCCCGGTGCTGTGACGCAGCAGTGTTAACCACTAAGCCACCGAATTATACACGTATTTCTGTTCAAAAAGAGAAATTGCTGGAAAAGCTCAACAGGTCTTGCAGCAATGGTGGTCAGAAGTCAGTGTTAATGTTTTGGGTCCAGTGACCCTTCCTCTGACCTGATGGTAGTGAGGCTTTGTCTATTGTTCAGTCTTTGAAAGGTGTGGTGCTGGAAAAGCACAGCCAGTTAGGCAGCATTCGAGGAGAAAGTGAGGTCTGCAGATGCTGGAGGAGCAGGGGAGTCGACGTTTCAGGCATAAGCCCTTCATCAAGAGTGTGGGGTGGGGGGGGCCGAGAGCACTTTTCAACTCTGATCTCCAGCATCTGCAGTCCTCACCTTCTCTTCCATTGTTCAGCAGCCAACTTAGAACAGCAGCTTTAGGCTGAGCTAAACATCTGGATCCGATTCCAAGCCACTCAAAATTCTGACTCCTTTTGATTTGATTTGATTTATTACTGTCACATGTGTCTAGGTACAGTGAAAAGTACCATATGAAGTGCATTTGGGTAACAGAACAGAAATACAATGTTATCGTTGCAGAGAAGGTGCACAAAGAGTGAGATCAATGTTAAATTTAAAATTTGAGAGGTCCATTCAGAAGTCTAAGTCCTTCTGGAAAGGAATATGTGTTTCAACTACAAAGGGAATCATCTCTAAGCTTACAGTGTTTACAGCTTCATTGGTAACTGGACTGTACCTCAAAACCTGGGAAAGAAAACTCTGCGCACAGTCAACTGAAGGGACCACAGCTGGTCACTGACCTACTGGACTTAGGTGAACTTCTTCTGATATCCTCAATTTCAAGTCATTTGTAGTTTGTAACTTCTTTCCTTCCTTCTGTTAGCTTTTTGTTTTTGGCTGAGTGCACATGTGTGGGAAAATGTGTTGCATACCATCCCCCCTGGGTTTCAAATGCAGTAAATAAACCCTTTGTTGTTTTAAGCCTAAATAATTTGCCCTGGGTCATTTGGACTTCATAAACAGAGTTTGGGGAAACACACAGCGTGTATTTTTTAAATAAAGAAAATAAGACAATTGAAAATCACCCGTGCTTTGAACAGAAGAGGAGAACAGTGAGCGTAATTTAGTTCACATCTCCCTCATGTGAGAAGACACAGATTTGGAGAGAATTTTGTGCCCATCTGTAAGATGGGTGTGATTTTTGTGTTCATAGAAATGTGTTTTCCAGCAATGGAGTGGTAATGGCAGCAAATAAACAGCTGAAACAAGTGAAAGGAAAGCAGCATCCAATATCAGTGGCAGCATTGCACAGCACAGAGCTTTCACAGACTTGTTGACTTAACTTAAAAAGTTAACTTAATTGTTAACTTGAAAAGGGAGCAGGGTACTGCTGCTTGTAAATTTAACAACATTACCATAAAACTATCAAAACCCATTTAAAAAATGGCCATAACCATTTTCTCCACCCAGACCAGTTCAGGCTGGACCTTAGGGATAGGTAAATCAGAGGGGAGACATGGGTTCCCATTGGTTGCCAGACTTGGAGCGCCATTCAAGAAAGGAGATTGAAGAGTCATCAGATGGAGGTCTCTACTCTACAAAATAATGAGATGCATAGATTGAGTGAATAGTCAGAGGCTTTTTCCCAGGGTTGAAGTTTCAATTATCAGGGGGGCACAGGTTCAAGGTGAGAGGGGGAATGTTTTAGAGAGATGTACAAGGGACGTTTTTCACACAGAGAGTGGTAGGAGGCTGGAATGCACTGCCAGAGGAGCTGGGGGAAGCAGGCTCCTGGGGAACATTTATGAGACATCTGGATGGTTCCATGTAAAGGGAGGGAATAAAGGGATACGGACTGCACAAGGGCAGAAGGTTAGTTTTAGTTTAGTTAGGGCATGATGGTTGGCACAGGTTTGTAGGGCCGAAGGGCCTGATACTGTGCTGTAATTCTCTTTTGTTCTTTTGTTCTTATGAAAGGGTAGACAGAGAGAAAATGTTCTCACCTGTGGGACAGACATAAATTTATTTATTTTTATTCATTGGTGTGATGAGAGTGTCACTGGCCAGGCTAGCATGTATTGCCCATCTCTATTTGCCCAGAGGGCAGTTAAGAGTCAACCCCATTGCTGTGGGTCAGGAGTCACACATAGGCCAGACCAAGTAAGGATGACAGTTACCTTCCCTAAAGGACATTAGCGAAGCAGATGGATTTTTTCTGAAAATTGACAATGGATTCATGGTCATCATTCGACTGTTAATTCCAAAGTGTTTATTGAGATAAAGTTCCAGCATCTGCAGTGGAGGGATTCAAACCTGAGTCCCCACAACATTACCTGGGTGTCTGGATGAACAATCCAGCAATAACACCATTGGGCTGTCACCTCTCCTTAATGCAATATGGTTACCAATAAATACAAGAGGAAATTCAGGAGATACATCTTCCTCAAAGCAAGAAGCTGTAATGAACCAGAACAAGGTCTGGTTGAAGAGAAAGTTTGAATGTTGTCTTTCACTTTTAACAAGGGCACCCAGGGAAAGTTGATCTTCAGAAACAAGGCAGCAATTTAAATCTGAGGATGAAATTGCACACCGTAAATAATTACAGACATTCCAGTTTAAGTCTGTTTTCTTTTCAGCTGAGGAAAACCCGCCTGAAGGGAACTGAGAAGAATTCACTCATGGAAAAAAGGTCTGCAGATGCTGGTGATCTGAAACAATCAAAAACAGAAAGTACTGCAGAAACTCAGCAGGTCTGGCAGCATCTGTGGAGAGAAAGCAGAGTTAATGTTTCGAGTTCAATGATTCTTCTTCATCAAGGATTTGAAACGTTAACTCTGATTTCTCTCCACAGCTGCTGCCAGACTTGCTGACTTTCTCTCGCAATTTCTGTTGTTGGTTCCGTCTTGACAATCAGGAGTATTACCCCTGGCCCACCAAACTAAACCCACCACAGTCCGATCACCCTGTTCAACCTGGAGACCTCCCCCAGTAATATACCTCCCTAACTTCCATCATCTCACTATCTAACCTCCACTCAAGCCCCTCCGTGACCCCCCCCACACTGACACCCTGCTCCATCTACTTGATCTCACCCCCATTATAGACCAGGAAATTATAGACCAGTTAGTCTGACCTCAGTGGTGGGAAAGATGCTGGAGTCTATTATAAAGGATGAAATTACGGCACATCTGGATAACAGTAACAGGATAGGACAGAGTCAGCATGGATTTATGAAGGGGAAATCATGCTTGACTAATCTTCTTGAATTTTTTGAGGATGTAACTCGGAAGATGGACGAGGGAGATCCAGTGGATGTAGTGTACCTGGACTTTCAGAAAGTTTTTGATAAAGTCCCACACAAGAGGTTAGTGAGTAAAATTAGGGCGCACGGGATTGGGGGCAAAGTACTAGATTGGATAGAGAATTGGTTGGCTAACAGGAAACAAAGGGTAGTGATTAACGGCTCCATTTCGAAATGGCAGGCAGTGACCAGTGGGGTACCGCAGGGATCCGTGCTGGGACCGCAGCTTTTTACAATATATGTAAATGATATAGAAGATGGTATCAGCAATAACATTAGCAAATTTGCTGATGACACAAAGCTAGGTGGTAGGGTGAAATGTGATGAGGATGTTAGGGGATTACAGGGTGACCTGGACAAGTTAGGTGAGTGGGCAGATGCATGGCAGATGCAGTTTAATGTGGATAAATGTCTGGTTATCCACTTTGGTGGCAAGAACAGGAAGGCAGATTACTACCTCAATGGTATCAAATTAGGTAAAGGGGCTGTTCAGAGAGATCTGGGTGTTCTTGTCCACCAGTCAATGAAGGCAAGCATGCAGGTACAGCAGGTCGTGAAGAAGGCTAATAGCATGCTGGCCTTCATAACAAGAGGGATTGAGTATAGAAGCAAAGAGGTGCTTCTGCAGCTGTACAGGGCCCTGGTGAGACCACACCTGGAGTACTGTGTACAGTTCTGGTCTCCAAATTTGAGGAAAGACATTCTGGCTATTGAGGGAGTGCAGCGTAGGTTCACGAGGTCAATTCCTGGAATGGCAGGATTGCCTTACACGGAAAGACTGAAGCGACTGGGCTTGTATACCCTTGAGTTTAGAAGACTGAGAGGGGATCTGATTGAAACGTATAGGCTTATGAAAGGACTGGACACTCTGGCAGGAGGGAACATATTTCCGTTGATGGGGGAGTGCCGAACCAGAGGACACAACTTAAAAATACCGGGTAGACCATTTAGGACAGAGATGAGGAGAAACTACTTCACACAGAGAGTGGTGGCTGTGTGGAATGCTCTGCCCCAGAGGGCAGTGGAGGCCCAGTCTCTGGATTCTTTTAAGAAAGAATTGGATAGAGCTCTTAAAGATAGTGGAGTCAAGGGGTATGGAGATAAGGCTGGAACAGGATACTAATTAGGAATGATCAGCCATGATCATATTGAATGGCGGTGCAGGCTCGAAGGGCAGAATGGCCTACTCCTGCATCTATTGTCTAATCTAATCTAATCAGCCCATTCTCCACAATGTCTACCTGAGTTATCACAGATTTGTCCTCCTTCTTATTGACTCGAAAGCTGTGCCTTTCTTCCTGGCAACCAACCGGTCTCCCAATTTGATTGGCTGCTGGTCAGGATGTGGAAGGATATTGAAAAAAAACATTAATTTCCACAGCAACTCTGGATTACTTGGATTTTTAGGTTTTTCTGTCATTACGTTCCCTGAGTTCTGTCTACTGTGGATACTGTTTAACCATCAGGACATCTCGTGCAGATCTACACATAAACTGTACATATGGCACCTTGGATCTGAAGGTCAGTATTTCTGTCCATTAATGCCACAGACTCTTGCTGCATTTGTAAAATCCAACCAAAGTTTCTTTTTCAGGAAAGGTTAACCATCTTCTGCAAAATGTAGCACTTTGAGGATATTTAACAATTCCATTCCATCACATTGGTTATTTCTGGGAATCATCTGCAAACAAGCTGCTTTAGAATCTTGATATACATTTTCTTGGCTATAGTTTTAATTTCAACAAATAGGCCACATCTTATTTAACTTTATCACAATGAGATAATTCTTCACAGGGGGAAAAGGGTATCTGTTTATGAAGGTAGAACATGATCTTACTTGAATCAACTTTGATGATAATCTATTTTACACGTGTTCATGCTCCTCAGCACATGGAGTTCAGGGATTTGCAACTAGATAATGTTTTGAATAAACTAAATTCATCACTAAAGTTAACTCACATGGAATCAAGGAATCCTGAGAGAATAATGGACCATAAACTGTAAAATAGTGAGTTAGTGGCAGCTGCAATGAGTGCATTAAAAAATCCAGCAATTAGTTGTGAGCAAGTGATGTGTGACAATCAGGAAAATTTGCTGGAATATTTGTAAGGTAAGGTACTGCTGTACTGTTAGTCTCTCAAAAAACAAACTGGGACTCACTATCCAAAATGTCAGGACATTGTTGTATTTACATTGTAAAGCAGAACAAACCTCAGAAACACATTCAGGGCTGCTAATTCAGTGACATGACACAGGGTTATAGGAGAAAGTGAGGATTGCAGATGCTGGAGATCAGAATCAAAAAGAGTGGTGCTGGAAAAGCACAGCAGGTCAGGCAGCATCCGAGGAGCAGGAGAGTCAACGTTTCGGGCATAAGTTCTTCGTCAGGAATGTGGGGGGGGGAAGAGAAGGGACTGAGAGATAAATGGGATGGGGTGGGGGTTGAGAGAGAAGGTAGCTGAGAAAGCAATAGGTAGATGAAGGTGGGGGCTGATGGTGATAGGTCAAAGAAGAGGATAGGTCCTCCAATCACACAGGATCAATGTTGATTTCCTCATTTCTCCTGCCCCCACCTTATCTCAGATCCATGGATTAAATTTCCAGGACAATTTTTCAAAAAGAATTTTTGGAGGGTTAGTATCGACTAATCAACTATTACACACTTTCTCAGTTATTTCTTTCAACCTAAGGTATGTTACAGCCTGCTTTGTTCCTATAACTGAAGCTTAATGTTACTCCAATGGTGTTCCTCGAAAATTCAATGAGCTGAACTTCAAAGGTCTCCATAGGGAGAACAGTTTTAAGATGAAATAATACTTTTGTATGTGGGTTATATTAATAGTGCTACGATGGATGAAGGGTGAGGGTCCCAGTCATTAGGATTCCTGATGCGGCTGGAGGAACTGCCTTGTTTTCTTTATTCAATCCCCACATCCTGGCTCAGCTGGTCCCAACAAAGTCAACCGCAAACAGAGGATACAGTTAGATAAGGTCTTTTCCCTGGGGTAGGTGAGTCCAGAACTAGAGGGCATAGGTTTAGGGTGAGAGGGGAGAGATATAAAATGGACCTAAGGGGCAACTTTTTCACGCAGAGGGTGGTACGTGTATGGAATGAGATGCCAGAGGATGTGGTGGAGGCTGGTACAATTGCAACATTTAAAAGGCATCTGGTTTGGTTTATGAATAGGAAGGGTTTGGAGGGATATGGGCCAGGTACTGGCAGGTGGGACTAGATTGGGTTGGGGTATCTGGTTGACATGGATGGGTTCGACCGAAGGGTCTGTTTCCAAACTGTACATCTCTGTGACTCTATGACTCTGTGACTCTGTGATTCTGTGACTCTGTGACTCTGTGACTCTGACTCGGTGACTCAGTGACTTGGTGACTCTGTGATTCCGTGACTCGGTGACTCTGTGACTCTGTGATTCTGTGACTCTGTGGCTCTGACTCGGTGACTCAGTGACTCTGTGACTCCGTGACTCTATGACTGTGACTTGATGACTCTATGACTCTATGACTCTGTGACTCTGTGACACTGTGACACTGTGACTCTATGACTCTGTGACTCTGTGACTCGATGACCCGGTGATTCGGGGACTCTGTGACACTGTGACTCTGTGACTCTGTGACACTGTGACCCGATGACTCAGTGACTCGGGGACTCTCTGACACTGTGACTCTGTGACTCTGTGACACTGTGACTCGGTGACTCGGGGACTCTGTGACACTGTGCCTCTGTGACTCTGTGACTCTGTGACTCTATGACTCTATGACTCTGTGTCTCTGTGACTCGGTGACTCGGTGACTCTGTGTCTCTGTGACTATGACTCTGTGACTCTGTGACTCAGTGACACTGTGACTCTGTGACACTGTGACTGTGACTCGGTGACTCGGTGACTCTGTGACACTGTGACTCTGACTCTGTGACACTGTGACTCGGTGACTTTATGAATCTATGTCTCTGTGACTCGGTGACTCTGTGACTCTATGACTCTGTGACTCTGTGACTCGGTGACTCTATGAATCTATGTCTCTGTGACTCTGTGACTCTATGACTCTGTGACTCGGTGACTCGGTGACTCTATGAATCTATGTCTCTGTGACTCTGTGACTCTATGACTCTGTGACACTGTGACTCGGTGACTCTGTGACTCTGTGACTCTGTGACTCGGTGACTCTATGACTCTGTGACACTGTGACTCTGTGACTCTGCGAATCTGCGATTCTATGACTCCATGACTCTGTGACTGCGACTCGATGACTCTGTGACTCTGCGACTCTGTGACTCTGTGACTCTGTGACTCGATCACTCGGTGACTCTGTGACTCGGTGACTCTGTGATTCTGTGTCTCTGTGACTCGGTGACTCTATGACTCTGTGACACTGTGACTCTGCGAATCTGCGACTCTATGACTCTATGACTCTGTGACTCTGTGACTC